>NC_069505.1:191457454-191502454 GCF_027579735.1 Bombina bombina | reverse complement strand
ATACTGATCTGTATACATATACTGATGTGATTACATATACTAATGTGTATACGTATACAGTACTGTGATTTCATATACTGATGTGTATACATATACAGATGTGATTACATATACTAATGTGTATTTATATACAGTACTGTGGTTACATATACGGATGTGTATACATATACTGATGTGATTACATATACTGATGTGATTACATATACTGATGTGATTACATATACTGATATGTATACATATACTGATCTGTATACATATACTAATGTGTATACATATACTGATGTGATTACATATACTGATGTGATTACATATACTGCTGTGATTACATATACTAATATGTATACATATTCTTATGTGATTACATATACTGATATGTATACATATACTGATCTGTATACATATACTAATGTGTATACATATACTATTACTGTGATTACATATACTGATGTGTATACATTTACTGATGTGTATACATATACTGTGATTACATATACTGATGTGTATACATATACTGATGTGTATTCATATACTGATGTGTAAACATATACTGATGTGTATACATAACACATACCGATGTGATTACATATACTGATGTGTATACATATACTGCTGTGATTACATATACTGATGTGTGTACATATACTGATGGGTATACAGATACTGCTGTGATTACATATACTGATGTGTATACATATTCTGATGTGATTACATATACTGCTGTTATATATACTGATGTGTATACATATACTGCTGTGATTACATATACTGATGTGTATACATATACTGATGTGATTACATATACTGATGTGTATACATATTCTGATGTGATTACATATACTGATGTGTATACATATTCTGATGTGATTACATATACTGCTGTGTATACATATACTGATGTGATTACATATACTGCTGTGATTACATATACTGATGTGATTACATATACTGATGTGATTACATATACTGATGTGTATACGTATACTGATGTGAATACATATACTGATGTGTATACATATACTGTTTGGTATACATATACTGATGTGTATACATATACTGATGTGTATACATATTCTGATGTGATTACATATACTGCTGTGATTACATATACTGATGTGTATACATATACTGATGTGTATACATATACTGATGTGTATACATATACTGATGTGATTACATATACTGATGTGTATACATATACTGATGTGTATACATATACTGATGTGCATACATATACTGATGTGATTACATATACTGATGTGATTACATATACTGATGTGTATACATATACTGATGTGTATACATATACTGCTGTGATTAAATATACTGCTGTGATTGCATATACTGATGTGTATACATATACTGATGTGTATACATATACTGATGTGTGTACATATACTGATGGGTATACATTTACTGCTGTGATTACATATACTGCTGTGTATACATATACTGATGTGATTACATATACTGCTGTGATTACATATACTGATGTGATTACATATACTGATGTGATTACATATACTGATGTGTTACATATACTGATGTGTATACATATACTGCTGTGATTACATATATAGCTGTGATTACATATACTGCTGTGATTACATATACTGATGTGTATACATATACTGATGTGATTTTATATACTGATGTGATTACATATACTGATGTGTATACATATACTGATGTGTATACATATACTGATGTGTATACATATACTGATGTGTATACATATTCTGATGTGATTACATATACTGCTGTGATTACATATACTGATGTGATTACATATACTACATATACTGATGTGATTACATATACTACATATACTGATGTGATTACATATACTGCTGTGTATACATATACTGATGTGATTACATATACTGCTGTGATTACATATACTGATGTGATTACATATACTGATGTGATTACATATACTGATGTGTATACATATACTGATGTGAATACATATACTGATGTGTATACATATACTGTTGGGTATACATATACTGATGTGTATACATATACTGATGTGTATACATATTCTGATGTGATTAAATATACTGCTGTGATTACATATACTGATGTGTATACATATACTGATGTGTATACATATACTGATGTGATTACATATACTGATGTGATTACATATACTGATGTGTATACATATACTGATGTGTATACATATACTGCTGTGATTAAATATACTGCTGTGATTGCATATACTGATGTGTATACATATACTGATGTGTGTACATATACTGATGGGTATACATTTACTGCTGTGATTACATATACTGCTGTGTGTACATATACTGATGTGTGTACATATACTGATGTGATTACATATACTGATGTGTATATATATACTGATGTGTGTACATATGCTGATCTGTATACATATACTGATGTGATTACATATACTGATGTGTATACATATACTGATGTGATTACATATACTGATTGATGTGTATATTTATACTGATTTGATTACATATACTGATGTGTATACATATACTGATGTGTATACATATACTGATGTGTATACATATACTGCTGTGATTACATGTACTAATGTGTATACATATACTGATGTGTATACATATACTGATGTGTGTACATATACTGTTGGGTATACATATACTGTTGGGTATACATATACTGATGTGTATACATATACTGATGGGTATACATATTCTGATGTGATTACATATACTGCTGTGATTACATATACTGATGTGTATACATATACTGATTTGTATACATATACTGTTGGGTATACATATACTGATGTGTATACATATACTGATGGGTATACATATTCTGATGTGATTACATATACTGCTGTGATTACATATACTGCTGTGATTACATATACTGATGTGTATACATATACTGATGTGATTACATATACTGATGTGTATACATATACTGATGTGTATACATATACTGATATGATTACATATACTGATGTGTATACATATACTGATGTGTATACATATACTGATGTGAATACATATACTGATGTGTATACATATACTGATGTGTATACATATACTGATGTGATTACATATACTGATGTGAATACATATATTACTGATGGGTTTAACCCTAATATTTACTACAGGCGGCCACAGCTCATCTCTCATTATGAGGGTCAAAATTCCCTTTCTGGGAAAAAATAAAGTCAAATTATATACTGATGTAATTTCTCCAACATAGGTGTGTCCGGTCCACGGCGTCATCCTTACTTGTGGGATATTCTCTTCCCCAACAGGAAATGGCAAAGAGCCCAGCAAAGCTGGTCACATGATCCCTCCTAGGCTCCGCCTACCCCAGTCATTCTCTTTGCCGTTGTACAGGCAACATCTCCACGGAGATGGCTTAGAGTTTTTTAGTGTTTAACTGTAGTTTTTATTATTCAATCAAGAGTTTGTTATTTTGAAATAGTGCTGGTATGTACTATTTACTCAGAAACAGAAAAGAGATGAAGATTTCTGTTTGTATGAGGAAAATGATTTTAGCAACCGTCACTAAAATCCATGGCTGTTCCACACAGGACTGTTGAGAGCAATTAACTTCAGTTGGGGGAACAGTGAGCAGTCTCTTGCTGCTTGAGGTATGACACATTCTAACAAGACGATGTAATGCTGGAAGCTGTCATTTTCCCTCTGGGATCCGGTAAGCCATGTTTATTACGATTGTAAATAAGGGCTTCAAAAGGGCTTATTAAGACTGTAGACTTTTTTTGGGCTAAATCGATTGATTATTAACACATATTTAGCCTTGAGGAATCATTTTATCTGGGTATTTTGATATAATAATATCGGCAGGCACTGTTTTAGACACCTTATTCTTTAGGGGCTTTCCCAAAGCATAGGCAGAGCCTCATTTTCGCGCCGGTGTTGCGCACTTGTTTTTGAGAGGCATGGCATGCAGTCGCATGTGAGAGGAGCTCTGATACTTAGAAAAGACTTTCTGAAGGCGTCATTTGGTATCGTATTCCCCTTGGGGCTTGGTTGGGTCTCAGCGAAGCAGATACCAGGGACTGTAAAGGGGTTAAAGTTCAAAACGGCTCCGGTTCCGTTATTTTAAGGGTTAAAGCTTCCAAATTTGGTGTGCAATACTTTTAAGGCTTTAAGACACTGTGGTGAAAATTTGGTGAATTTTGAACAATTCCTTCATGTTTTTTCGCATTTGCAGTAATAAAGTGTGTTCAGTTTAAAATTTAAAGTGACAGTAACGGTTTTATTTTAAAACGTTTTTTGTACTTGTTATCAAGTTTATGCCTGTTTAACATGTCTGAACTACCAGATAGACTGTGTTCTGAATGTGGGGAAGCCAGAATTCCTATTCATTTAAATAAATGTGATTTATGTGACAATGACAATGATGCCCCAGATGATTCCTCAAGTGAGGGGAGTAAGCATGGTACTGCATCATTCCCTCCTTCGTCTACACGAGTCTTGCCCACTCAGGAGGCCCCTAGTACATCTAGCGCGCCAATACTCCTTACTATGCAACAATTAACGGCTGTAATGGATAATTCTGTCAAAAACATTTTAGCCAAAATGAACACTTATCAGCGTAAGCGCGACTGCTCTGTTTTAGATACTGAAGAGCATGACGACGCTGATATTAATATTTCTGAAGGGCCCCTAACTCAGTCTGATGGGGCCAGGGAGGTTTTGACTGAGGGAGAAATTACTGATTCAGGGAACATTTCTCAACAAGCTGAACCTGATGTGATTGCATTTAAATTTAAGTTGGAACATCTCCGCATTCTGCTTAAGGAGGTATTATCCACTCTGGATGATTGTGACAAGTTGGTCATCCCAGAGAAACTATGTAAAATGGACAAGTTCCTAGAGGTGCCGGGGCTCCCAGAAGCTTTTCCTATACCCAAGCGGGTGGCGGACATTGTTAATAAAGAATGGGAAAGGCCCGGTATTCCTTTCGTCCCTCCCCCCATATTTAAAAAATTGTTTCCTATGGTCGACCCCAGAAAGGACTTATGGCAGACAGTCCCCAAGGTCGAGGGAGCGGTTTCCACTTTAAACAAACGCACCACTATACCCATAGAGGATAGTTGTGCTTTCAAAGATCCTATGGATAAAAAATTAGAAGGTTTGCTTAAAAAGATGTTTGTTCAGCAGGGTTACCTTCTACAACCAATTTCATGCATTGTCCCTGTCGCTACAGCCGCATGTTTCTGGTTCGATGAGCTGATAAAGGCGGTCGACAGTGATTCTCCTCCTTATGAGGAGATTATGGACAGAATCAATGCTCTCAAATTGGCTAATTCTTTCACCCTAGACGCCACCTTGCAATTGGCTAGGTTAGCGGCTAAGAATTCTGGGTTTGCTATTGTGGCGCGCAGAGCGCTTTGGTTGAAATCTTGGTCGGCTGATGCGTCTTCCAAGAACAAGCTACTTAACATTCCTTTCAAGGGGAAAACGCTGTTTGGCCCTGACTTGAAAGAGATTATCTCGGATATCACTGGGGGTAAGGGCCACGCCCTTCCTCAGGATCGGCCTTTCAAGGCAAAAAAATAAACCTAATTTTCGTCCCTTTCGTAGAAACGGACCAGCCCAAAGTGCTACGTCCTCTAAGCAAGAGGGTAATACTTCTCAAGCCAAGCCAGCTTGGAGACCAATGCAAGGCTGGAACAAGGGAAAGCAGGCCAAGAAACCTGCCACTGCTACCAAGACAGCATGAAATGTTAGCCCCCGATCCGGGACCGGATCTGGTGGGGGGCAGACTCTCTCTCTTCGCTCAGGCTTGGGCAAGAGATGTTCTGGATCCTTGGGCGCTAGAAATAGTCTCCCAAGGTTATCTTCTGGAATTCAAGGGACTTCCCCCAAGGGGGAGGTTCCACAGGTCTCAGTTGTCTTCAGACCACATAAAAAGACAGGCATTCTTACATTGTGTAGAAGACCTGTTAAAAATGGGAGTGATTCATCCCGTTCCATTAAGAGAACAAGGGATGGGGTTCTACTCCAATCTGTTTATAGTTCCCAAAAAAGAGGGAACGTTCAGACCAATCTTAGATCTCAAGATCTTAAACAAGTTTCTCAAGGTTCCATCGTTCAAGATGGAAACCATTCGAACTATTCTTCCTTCCATCCAGGAAGGTCAATTCATGACCACGGTGGATTTAAAGGATGCGTATCTACATATTCCTATCCACAAGGAACATCATCGGTTCCTGAGGTTCGCATTCCTGGACAAACATTACCAGTTCGTGGCGCTTCCTTTCGGATTAGCCACTGCTCCAAGGATTTTCACAAAGGTACTAGGGTCCCTTCTAGCTGTGCTAAGACCAAGGGGCATTGCTGTAGTACCTTACTTGGACGACATTCTGATTCAAGCGTCGTCCCTTCCTCAAGCAAAGGCTCACACGGACATTGTCCTGGCCTTTCTCAGATCTCACGGATGGAAAGTGAACGTGGAAAAGAGTTCTCTATCTCCGTCAACAAGGGTTCCCTTCTTGGGAACAATAATAGACTCCTTAGAAATGAGGATTTTTCTGACAGAGGCCAGAAAAACAAAACTTCTAGACTCTTGTCGGATACTCCATTCCGTTCCTCTTCCTTCCATAGCTCAGTGCATGGAAGTGATCGGGTTGATGGTAGCGGCAATGGACATAGTTCCTTTTGCACGCATTCATCTAAGACCATTACAACTGTGCATGCTCAGTCAGTGGAATGGGGACTATACAGACTTGTCTCCGAAGATACAAGTAAATCAGAGGACCAGAGACTCACTCCGTTGGTGGCTGTCCCTGGACAACCTGTCACGAGGGATGACATTCCGCAGACCAGAGTGGGTCATTGTCACGACCGACGCCAGTCTGATGGGCTGGGGCGCGGTCTGGGGATCCCTGAAAGCTCAGGGTCTTTGGTCTCGGGAAGAATCTCTTCTACCGATAAATATTCTGGAACTGAGAGCGATATTCAATGCTCTCAAGGCTTGGCCTCAGCTAGCGAGGGCCAAGTTCATACGGTTTCAATCAGACAACATGACAACTGTTGCGTACATCAACCATCAGGGGGGAACAAGGAGTTCCCTGGCGATGGAAGAAGTGACCAAAATCATTCTATGGGCGGAGTCTCACTCCTGCCACCTGTCTGCTATCCACATCCCAGGAGTGGAAAATTGGGAAGCGGATTTTCTGAGTCGTCAGACATTGCATCCGGGGGAGTGGGAACTCCATCCGGAAATCTTTGCCCAAGTCACTCAGCTGTGGGGCATTCCAGACATGGATCTGATGGCCTCTCGTCAGAACTTCAAAGTTCCTTGCTACGGGTCCAGATCCAGGGATCCCACGGCGGCTCTAGTGGATGCACTAGTAGCACCTTGGACCTTCAAACTAGCTTATGTGTTCCCGCCGTTTCCTCTCATCCCCAGGCTGGTAGCCAGGATCAATCAGGAGAGGGCGTCGGTGATCTTGATAGCTCCTGCGTGGCCACGCAGGACTTGGTACGCAGATCTGGTGAATATGTCATCGGCTCCTCCTTGGAAGCTACCTTTGAGACGAGACCTTCTTGTTCAGGGTCCGTTCGAACATCCGAATCTGGTTTCACTCCAGCTGACTGCTTGGAGATTGAACGCTTGATCTTATCGAAGCGAGGATTCTCAGATTCTGTTATCGATACTCTTGTTCAGGCCAGAAAGCCTGTAACTAGAAAGATTTACCACAAAATTTGGAAAAAATATATCTGTTGGTGTGAATCTAAAGGATTCCCTTGGGACAAGGTTAGGATTCCTAGGATTCTATCCTTCCTTCAAGAAGGATTGGAAAAAGGATTATCTGCAAGTTCCCTGAAGGGACAGATTTCTGCCTTGTCTGTGTTACTTCACAAAAAGCTGGCCGCTGTGCCAGATGTTCAAGCCTTTGTTCAGGCTCTGGTTAGAATTAAGCCTATTTACAAACCTTTGACTCCTCCTTTGAGTCTCAATTTAGTTCTTTCAGTTCTTCAGGGGGTTCCGTTTGAACCCTTGCATTCCGTTGATATTAAGTTATTATCTTGGAAAGTTTTGTTTTTAGTTGCAATTTCTTCTGCTAGAAGAGTTTCAGAATTATCTGCTCTGCAGTGTTCTCCTCCTTATCTGGTGTTCCATGCAGATAAGGTGGTTTTACGTACTAAACCTGGTTTTCTTCCAAAAGTTGTTTCTAACAAAAACATTAACCAGGAGATTATCGTACCTTCTCTGTGTCCGAAACCAGTTTCAAAGAAGGAACGTTTGTTGCACAATTTGGATGTTGTTCGCGCTCTAAAATTCTATTTAGATGCTACAAAGGATTTTAGACAAACATCTTCCTTGTTTGTTGTTTATTCAGGTAAAAGGAGAGGTCAAAAAGCAACTTCTACCTCTCTCTCTTTTTGGATTAAAAGCATCATCAGATTGGCTTACGAGACTGCCGGACGGCAGCCTCCCGAAAGAATCACAGCTCATTCCACTAGGGCTGTGGCTTCCACATGGGCCTTCAAGAACGAGGCTTCTGTTGATCAGATATGTAGGGCAGCGACTTGGTCTTCACTGCACACTTTTACCAAATTTTACAAGTTTGATACTTTTGCTTCTTCTGAGGCTATTTTTGGGAGAAAGGTTTTGCAAGCCGTGGTGCCTTCCATTTAGGTGACCTGATTTGCTCCCTCCCTTCATCCGTGTCCTAAAGCTTTGGTATTGGTTCCCACAAGTAAGGATGACGCCGTGGACCGGACACACCTATGTTGGAGAAAACAGAATTTATGTTTACCTGATAAATTACTTTCTCCAACGGTGTGTCCGGTCCACGGCCCGCCCTGGTTTTTTTAATCAGGTCTGATAATTTATTTTCTTTAACTACAGTCACCACGGTACCATATGGTTTCTCCTATGCAAATATTCCTCCTTAACGTCGGTCGAATGACTGGGGTAGGCGGAGCCTAGGAGGGATCATGTGACCAGCTTTGCTGGGCTCTTTGCCATTTCCTGTTGGGGAAGAGAATATCCCACAAGTAAGGATGACGCCGTGGACCGGACACACCGTTGGAGAAAGTAATTTATCAGGTAAACATAAATTCTGTTTTTAACGTATTTGCATGCGGCCACCAGAGCAGTGCCAGACCAGATGTGCGCTTGCCTCTCTAATATGTTAGATGTGCGCTTGCCTCTCTAATAGGTTAGATGTGCGCTTGCCTCTCTAATAGGTTAGATGTTCGCTTGCCTCTCTATTAGGCTAGATGTGCGCTTGCCTCTCTAATAGATTAGAAGTGCGCTTGTCTGTCTATTAGGTTAGATGTGCGCTTGCCTCTCTAATAGGTTAGATGTGCGCTTGCCTCTCTAATAAGTTAGATGTGCTCTTGCCTCTCTAATAGGTTAGAAGTGCGCTTGCCTCTCTAATAGGTTAGAAGTGCGCTTGCCTCTCTAATAGGTTAGAAGTGCGCTTGCCTCTCTAATAGGTTACATGTGCGCTTGCCTCTCTAATAAGTTAGAAGTGTGCTTGCCTCTCTAATAGGTTAGATGTGCGCTTGCCTCTCTAATAGGTTAGATGTGCGCTTGCCTTTCTTATAGGTTAGATGTGTAATAAATATCACTCAAATAAAAAAATAAGTGTGGAGACCTGACACATTTCATGATTAAGACATAATGCTTCAATAAAAATGCTGTAATTTGTTTATTGCACTATTTACAGCATTCACTTATTGTGCTATTTCGTGCCACAAATGGGAAAAACCCATAGTTAAAGTCAGATCTGGAGCGGCAATTCACTGATGACCCTGAGCTAAACATGGCTATTGATTGGCGAATATACACATATGGGGTTCCTGATTAGTTCAGAAGTTTAATTCTGGTCTAGCAGTACATTGCTACTCTGGACCTGACTTTAACTATGTGTTTAACCCTATTGGAGAAATAAAATGTATAGTTTTTTATTGTTAGCCCAGATGCAATAATTTAAGTGATAACTAGTATCATATGATAATCTGTCTTCAGATGAAAACCGCATTGCAATTATCGCTGAACTTTGGGACCATTTCTTCACGGAGATCCTGCCCACCATACAAGCCATCTTCTACCCTGTCCAGGTACATATGTCATATGTTTATGTCTTTTATGTTCTAGAAATGATACCTAGAACATGTCTACCACAGTCTGTATTACACATAGTTACTGACCAGACCTGGGAATTAATGTGTCCCTCATAGTGAGCATATCTAAAATAAAAATGGTTAGTAGTCAGTGGCAGGAGAGCATAGTGAGCATAGTCAAGTGTTACCTATATAGATATTGTCATCATTATACAATTTGTGCACAGTAACTGTTACCCCTATATAATCTGTTGTCATTATATGATTTGTGCACAGTAACTGTTACCTCTATAGAATCTGTTGTCATTATATGATTTGTGCAAAGTAAATCTTACCTCTATATAATCTGTTTTCATTATATAATTTGTGTACAGTAACTGTTACTTCTATATAATCTTTTGTCATTATACAATTTGTTCACAGTAACTGTTACTTCTATATAATCTGTTGTCATTATATGGTTTGTGCACAGTAACTGTTACCCCTATATAATCTGTTATCATTATACGATTTGCACACAGTAACTGTTACCACTATAGAATCTGTTGTTATTATATGATTTGTGCACAGTAAATCTTGCCTCTATATAATCTGTTGTCATTATACAATTTGTTCACAGTAACTGTTACTTCTATACAATCTGTTGTCATTATATGATTTGTGCACAGTAACTGTTACCCCTATATAATCTGTTGTCATTAAATGATTTGTGCACAGTAACTGTTACCCCTATATAATCTGTTGTCACTATATTATTTGTGCACAGTAACTGTTACCCCTATAGAATCTGTTGTCATTATATGATTTGTACACAGTAAATGTCACCTCTGTATAATCTGTTGTCATTATATGATTTGTGCACAGTAACTGTTACTTCTATATAATCTGTTGTCATTATATAATTTGTGCACAGTAACTGTTACCCCTATATAATCTGTTGTCATTATATGATTTGTGCACAGTAACTGTTACCCCTATAGAATATGTTGTCATTATATGATTTGTGCACAGTAAATGTTTTCCTCTATATAATATGTTGTCATTATATAATTTGTGTACAGTAACTGTTACCCCTATATAATCTGTTGTCATTATATGATTTGTGCACAGTAAATGTTACCTCTATATAATCTGCTGTCATTAAATGATTTGTGCACAGTAACTGTTACCCCTATATAATCTGTTGTCATTATATGATTTGTGCACAGTAACTGTTACCCCTATATAATCTGTTGCCATTATATGATTTGCGCACAGTAACTGTTACCCCTATAGAATCTGTTGTCATTATATGATTTGTGCACAGTAAATGTTACCTCTATAGAATCTGTTGTCATTATATGATTTGTGCACAGTAACTGTTACAGATATAGAATCTGTTGTCATTATATGATTTATGCACAGTAACTGTTACCTCTATATTATCTTTTGTCATTATATAATTTGTGTACAGTAACTGTTACCTCTATAGAATATGTTGTCATTATCTGATTTGTGCACAGTAAATGTTACCTCTATATAATCTGTTTCAATTATATGATTTGTGCACAGTAACTTACCCCTATAGAATTTAATTTGTTGGCATAATATGATTTGTGCACAGTAACTGCTACCACTATAAAATCTATTGCCATTTTATGATTTGTGCACAGTAACTAACCCCTATAGAATTTGTTGGCATAATATGATTTGTACACAGTAACTTCTACCACTATAAAATCTATTGCCATTAAATGATTTGTGCACAGTAACTTACCCCTATAGAATTTGTTGTCATTATATGATTTGTGCACAGTAACTGTTACTTCTATATAATCTGTTGTCATTATATAATTTGTGCACAGAGATCTTTGTTATTAATTAACATTTAGTCAAATTTCCTTTTGTTGAAGCCATTTTATAGACAAATTAATTTCCATTTACATTAATGATTAACATAGGAAATAAACATGAGCAGTTTCTGTTCTCTCACAGAGGAATTGGGAGAATGAAACACCAGTGACCTGTGGAGAGCAAATAAGTACCCAGAGAAGAAGTAATCTTATTCACCATCTGCATCACTAATAGCCATGTACCCTCTCTGTACAGTGTCACTGATACCTAGAAACCCTCTCTGTACAGTGTCACTGATACCTAGAAACCCTCTCTGTACAGTGTCGCTGATACCTAGACACCCTTTCTGTATAGTGTCACTGATACCTGCATACTGTAACCCTCTCTGTACAGTGTCACTGATACCTACATAACCCTCTCTGTACAGTGTCACTGATACCTACATAACCCTCTCTGTACAGTGTCACTGATACCTACATAACCCTCTATGTACAGTGTCACTGATACCTAGAAACCCTCTCTGTACAGTGTCACTGATACCTAGAAACCCTTTCTGTATAGTGTCACTGATACCTGCATACTGTAACCCTCTCTGTACAGTGTCACTGATACCTACATAACCCTCTCTGTACAGTGTCACTGATACCTACAAATCCACTCTGCACTGTGTCACTGATACCTACATAACCCTCTCAGTACAGTGTCACTGATACCTACATAACCCTCTCTGTACAGTGTCACTGATACCTACAAACCCACTCTGCACTATGTCACTGATACCTACATAACCCTCTCTGTACAGTGTCACTCATACCTACAAACACTATCTGTACAGTGTTACTGATACCTACATAACCTTTTCTGTACAGTGTCACTGATACCTACATAACCATCTCTGTACAGTGTCACTGATAGCTACAAACCCTCTCTGTACAGTGTCACTGCTTCCTACATAACCCTCTCTGTGCAGTGTCACTGATACCTACAAACCAACTCTGTACAGTGTCACTGATACCTACATAACCCTCTCTGTGCAGTGACACTGATACCTACAAACCAACTCTGTACAGTGTCACTGATACCTACAAACCCATTCTGTACAGCGTCACTGATACCTACAAACCAACTCTGTACAGTGTCACTGATACCTACAAACCCCTATGTACAGTGTAACTGATACCTACAAACCTTCTCTGTACAGTGTCACTGATACCTACAAACCATCTCTGTACAGTGTCACTGATGTCTACAAACCCACTCTGTACAGTGTCACTGATACCCACAAACCCACTTTGTACAGTGTCACTGATACCCACAAACCCATTCTATACAGTGTCACTGATACCTACATAACCCTCTCTGTACAGTGTCACTGATACCTACATAACCCTCTCTGTACAATGTCACTGATACTTACAAACCCTCTCTGAACAGTGTAACTAATACCTACAAACTCACTCTGTACAGTGTCACTGATACCTACAAACCCTCTATGTACAGTGTCATTAATACATACAAACCCTCTCTGCACAGTGTCACTAATACCTACAAACCTTCTAGGTATAGTGTCACTGACACCTACAAACCCTCTCTGTACAGTTCCACTGATACCTACATAACCCTCTCTGTACAGTGTCACTGATACCTACAAACCCTCTCTGCACAGTGTCACTATTACCTACAAACCTTCTCTGTACAGTGTCACTGATACCTACAAACCCACTCTGTACAGTGTCACTGATACCTACATAACCTTTTCTGTACAGTGTCACTGATACCTACATAACCATCTCTGTACAGTGTCACTGATAGCTACAAACCCTCTCTGTACAGTGTCACTGCTTCCTACATAACCCTCTCTGTGCAGTGTCACTGATACCTACAAACCAACTCTGTACAGTGTCACTGATACCTACATAACCCTCTCTGTGCAGTGACACTGATACCTACAAACCAACTCTGTACAGTGTCACTGATACCTACAAACC
The DNA here is from genome assembly GCF_027579735.1 of Bombina bombina. Lineage (NCBI taxonomy): Eukaryota > Metazoa > Chordata > Amphibia > Anura > Bombinatoridae > Bombina > Bombina bombina. The sequence goes on along the minus strand of NC_069505.1, from coordinate 191,488,557 downwards.
CATTCTGTACAGCGTCACTGATACCTACAAACCAACTCTGTACAGTGTCACTGATACCTACAAACCCCTATGTACAGTGTAACTGATACCTACAAACCTTCTCTGTACAGTGTCACTGATACTTACAAACCATCTCTGTACAGTGTCACTGATGTCTACAAACCCACTCTGTACAGTGTCACTGATACCCACAAACCCACTTTGTACAGTGTCACTGATACCCACAAACCCATTCTATACAGTGTCACTGATACCTACATAACCCTCTCTGTACATTGTCACTGATACCTACAAACCCTCTCTGTACAGTGTCTCTGATACCTACATAACCCTCTCTGTACAGTGTCACTAATACCTACAAACCTACTCTGTACAGTGTCACTGATACCTACAAACCCTCTCTGCGCAGTGTCACTAATACCTACATAACCCTCTCTGCACAGTGTCACTGATACCCACAAACCCACTCTATACAGTGTCACTGATACCTACATAACCCTCTCTGTACAGTTTCACTGATACCTACATAACCCTCTCTGTACAATGTCACTGATACTTACAAACCCTCTCTGAACAGTGTAACTAATACCTACAAACTCACTCTGTACAGTGTCACTGATACCTACAAACCCTCTATGTACAGTGTCATTAATACACACAAACCCTCTCTGCACAGTGTCACTAATACCTACAAACCTTCTAGGTATAGTGTCACTGACACCTACAAACCCTCTCTGTACAGTTCCACTGATACCTACATAACCCTCTCTGTACAGTGTCACTGATACCTACAAACCCTCTCTGCACAGTGTCACTATTACCTACAAACCTTCTCTGTACAGTGTCACTGATACCTACAAACCCACTCTGTACAGTGTCACTAATACCTACAAACCCTCTTTGTACAGTGCCACTGATACTTACAAACCCTCTCTGTACAGTGTCATTTCTACCTACAAACCCTCTCTGTACAGTGTCACTGATACCTACAAACCATCTCTGTACAGTGTCACTGATAACTACAAACCATCTCTGTACAGTGTCAGTGATATCTACAAACCCACTCTGTACAGTCTCACTGACACGTACAAACCCACTCTGTACAGTGTCACTGATACCTACAAACCCATTCTGTACAGTGTCACTGATACCTACATAACCTTCTCTGTACAGTGTCACTGATACCTACATATCCCTCTCTGTACAGTGTCACTGATACCTACAAACCCTCTCTGTACAGTGTCACTGATACCTACATAAGCCTCTCTGTACAATGTCACTGATACCTACAAACCCTCTGTGCACAGTGTCACTGATACTTACAAACCCTCTCTGTACAGTGTCGCTAATACTTACAAACCCACTCTGTACAGTGTCACTGATACCTACAAACCCTCTCTGCACAGTGTCACTGATACCTACAAACCCTCTCTGTACAGGCTCACTTATACCTACATAACCCTCTCTGTACAGTGTCACTGATAACTACAAACCCTCTCTGCACAGTGCCACTATTACCTACAAACCTTCTCTGTACAGTGTCACTGATACCTACAAACCCACTCTGTACAGTGTCACTGATACCTACATAACCCTCTCTGTACAGTGTCACTGATAGCTACAAACCCACTCTTTACAATGTCACTGATACCTACAAACCCTCTCTGTACAGTGTCACTGATACCTACAAACATTCTCTGTACAGTGTCACTGATACCTACAAACCATCTCTGTACAGTGTCACTGATACCTACAAACCCAATCTGTACAGTGTCACTGATACCTACAAACCTACTCTGTACAGTGTCACTGATACCTACAAACCATCTCTGTACAGTGTCACTGATACCTACAAACACACTCTGTACAGTGTCACTGATACCCACAAACCCACTCTATATAGTGTCACTGATACCCACAAACCCACTCTATACAGTGTCACTGATACCTACGTAACCCTCTCTGTACATTGTCAATGATACCTACAAACCCTCTCTGTACAGTGTCACTGATACCTACATAACCCTCTTTGTAAAATGTCACTAATACCTACAAACCCACTCTGTACAGTGTTACTGATACCTACAAACCCTCTCTGCGCAGTGTTACTAATACCTACATAACCCTCTCTGCACAGTGTCACTGATACCCACAAACCCACTCTATACAGTGTCACTGATACCTACATAACCCTCTCTGTACAATGTCAATGATACTTACAAACTTACAAACCCTCTCTGTAAAGTGTCACTGATACCTACAAACCCTCTGTGCACAGTGTCAATGATATCTACAAACCCACTCTGAACAGTGTCACTGATACCTACAAACCTTCTCTGTACAGTGTCACTGATACCTACGTAACCCTCTCTGTACATTGTCAATGATACCTACAAACCCTCTCTGTACAGTGTCACTGATACCTACATAACCCTCTTTGTAAAATGTCACTAATACCTACAAACCCACTCTGTACAGTGTCACTGATACCTACAAACCCTCTCTGCGCAGTGTTACTAATACCTACATAACCCTCTCTGCACAGTGTCACTGATACCCACAAACCCACTCTATACAGTGTCACTGATACCTACATAACCCTCTCTGTACAATGTCAATGATACTTACAAACTTACAAACCCTCTCTGTAAAGTGTCACTGATACCTACAAACCCTCTGTGCACAGTGTCAATGATATCTACAAACCCACTCTGAACAGTGTCACTGATACCTACAAACCTTCTCTGTACAGTGTCACTGATACCTACAAACCAACTCTGTACAGTGTCACTGATACCTACATAACCCTCTCTGTACAGTGTCACTGATACCTACATAACCCTCTCTGTAAAATGTCACTAATACCTTCAAACCCTCTCTGTGCAGTTTCACTAATACCTACATAACCCTTTCTGCACAGTGTCACTGATACCTACAAACCCACTCTATACAGTGTCACTGATACCTACATAACCCTCTCTGTACAGTGTCACTGATAGCTACAAACCCACTCTTTACAATGTCACTGATACCTACAAACCCTCTCTGTACAGTGTCACTGATACCTACAAACCCTCTCTGCACAGTGCCACTATTACCTACAAACCTTCTCTGTACAGTGTCACTGATACCTACAAACCCACTCTGTACAGTGTCACTGATACCTACATAACCCTCTCTGTACAGTGTCACTGATAGCTACAAACCCACTCTTTACAATGTCACTGATACCTACAAACCCTCTCTGTACAGTGTCACTGATACCTACAAACATTCTCTGTACAGTGTCACTGATACCTACAAACCATCTCTGTACAGTGTCACTGATACCTACAAACCCAATCTGTACAGTGTCACTGATACCTACAAACCTACTCTGTACAGTGTCACTGATACCTACAAACCATCTCTGTACAGTGTCACTGATACCTACAAACACACTCTGTACAGTGTCACTGATACCCACAAACCCACTCTATATAGTGTCACTGATACCCACAAACCCACTCTATACAGTGTCACTGATACCTACGTAACCCTCTCTGTACATTGTCAATGATACCTACAAACCCTCTCTGTACAGTGTCACTGATACCTACATAACCCTCTTTGTAAAATGTCACTAATACCTACAAACCCACTCTGTACAGTGTTACTGATACCTACAAACCCTCTCTGCGCAGTGTTACTAATACCTACATAACCCTCTCTGCACAGTGTCACTGATACCCACAAACCCACTCTATACAGTGTCACTGATACCTACATAACCCTCTCTGTACAATGTCAATGATACTTACAAACTTACAAACCCTCTCTGTAAAGTGTCACTGATACCTACAAACCCTCTGTGCACAGTGTCAATGATATCTACAAACCCACTCTGAACAGTGTCACTGATACCTACAAACCTTCTCTGTACAGTGTCACTGATACCTACGTAACCCTCTCTGTACATTGTCAATGATACCTACAAACCCTCTCTGTACAGTGTCACTGATACCTACATAACCCTCTTTGTAAAATGTCACTAATACCTACAAACCCACTCTGTACAGTGTCACTGATACCTACAAACCCTCTCTGCGCAGTGTTACTAATACCTACATAACCCTCTCTGCACAGTGTCACTGATACCCACAAACCCACTCTATACAGTGTCACTGATACCTACATAACCCTCTCTGTACAATGTCAATGATACTTACAAACTTACAAACCCTCTCTGTAAAGTGTCACTGATACCTACAAACCCTCTGTGCACAGTGTCAATGATATCTACAAACCCACTCTGAACAGTGTCACTGATACCTACAAACCTTCTCTGTACAGTGTCACTGATACCTACAAACCAACTCTGTACAGTGTCACTGATACCTACATAACCCTCTCTGTACAGTGTCACTGATACCTACATAACCCTCTCTGTAAAATGTCACTAATACCTTCAAACCCTCTCTGTGCAGTTTCACTAATACCTACATAACCCTTTCTGCACAGTGTCACTGATACCTACAAACCCACTCTATACAGTGTCACTGATACCTACATAACCCTCTCTGTACAGTGTCACTGATACCTACAAACCCTCTGTGCACAGTGTCAATGATACCTACAAACCATCTCTGTACAGTGTCACTGATACCTACATAACCCTCTCTGTACAGTGTCACTGATAGCTACAAACCCACTCTTTACAATGTCACTGATACCTACAAATCCTCTGTGCACAGTATCACTGATAACTACAAACCCACTCTGTACAGTGTCACTAATGCCTACAAACCTTCTCTGTACAGTGTCACTGATACCTACAAACCATCTCTGTACAGTTTCACTGATATCTACAAACCCACTTTGTACAGTCTCACTGACAAGTACAAACCCACTCTGTACAGTGTCACTGATACCTACAAACCCACTCTGTACAGTGTCACTGATACCCACAAACCCACTCTGTACAGTGTCACTGATACCCACAAACCCACTCTGTACAGTGTCACTGATACCCACAAACCCACTCCGTACAGTGTCACTGATACCTACATAACCCTCTCTGTACATTGTCAATGATACCTATAAACCCTCTCTGTACAGTGTCACTGATACCTACATAACCCTCTCTGTAAAATGTCACTAATACCTACAAACCCACTCTGTACAGTGTCACTGATACCTACAAACCCTCTCTGTGCAGTGTCACTAATACCTACATAACCCTCTCTGCACAGTGTCACTGATACCCACAAACCGACTCTATACAGTGTCACTGATACCTACATAACCCTCTCTGTACAGTGTCACTGATACATACATAACCCTCTCTGTACAATGTCAATGATACTTACAAACTTACAAACCCTCTCTGTAAAGTGTCACTGATACCTACAAACCCTCTGTGCACAGTGTGAATGATATCTACAAACCCACTCTGTACAGTGTCACTGATACCTACAAACCATCTCTGTACAGTGTCACTGATACCTACAAACCCACTCTTTACAATGTCACTGATACCTACAAACCCTCTCTGTAAAGTGTCACTGATACCTACAAACCCTCTGTGCACAGTGTCACTGATACCTACAAACCCACTCTGTACAGTGTCACTGATACCTACAAACCTTCTCTGTACACTTTCACTGATACCTACAAACCATCTCTGTACAGTGTCACTGATATCTACAAACCCACTTTATACAGTCTCACTGACACGTACAAACACACTCTGTACAGTGTCACTGGTACCTACAAACCCACTCTGTACAGTGTCACTGATACCCACAAACCCACTTTATACAATGTCACTGATACCTACATAACCCTCTCTGTACATTGTCAATGATACCTACAAACCCTCTCTGTACAGTGTCACTGATACCTACATAACCCTCTCTGTAAAATGTCACTAATACCTACAAACCCACTCTGTACAGTGTCACTGATACCTACAAACCATCTCTGCGCAGTGTCACTAATACCTACATAACCCTCTCTGCACAGTGTCACTGATACCCACAAACCCACTCTATACAGTGTGACTGATACCTACATAACCCTCTCTGTACAGTGTTACTGATACCTACATAACCCTCTCTGTACAATGTCAATGATACTTACAAACTTACAAACCCTCTCTGTAAAGTGTCACTGATACCTACAAACCCTCTGTGCACAGTGTCAGTGATATCTACAAACCCACTCTGTACAGTGTCACTGATACCTACAAACCTTCTCTGTACAGTGTCACTGATACCTACATAGCCCTCTCTGTACAGTGTCACTGATAGCTACAAACCCACTCTTTACAAATCTACAAACCATCTCTGTACAGTGTCACTGATACCTACAGAACCTTCTCTGTACAGTGTCACTGATAGCTACAAACCCTCTGTGCACAGTGTCAATGATATCTACAAACCCACTCTGAACAGTGTCACTGATACCTACAAACCTCTGTACAGTGTCACTGATACCTACAAACCAACTCTGTACAGTGTCACTGATACCTACATAACCCTCTCTGTACAGTGTCACTGATACCTACATAACCCTCTCTGTAAAATGTCACTAATACCTTCAAACCCTCTCTGTGCAGTTTCACTAATACCTACATAACCCTTTCTGCACAGTGTCACTGATACCTACAAACCCACTCTATACAGTGTCACTGATACCTACATAACCCTCTCTGTACAGTGTCACTGTGTCACTGATACCTACAAACCCTCTGTGCACAGTGTCAATGATACCTACAAACCATCTCTGTACAGTGTCACTGATACCTACATAACCCTCTCTGTACAGTGTCACTGATAGCTACAAACCCACTCTTTACAATGTCACTGATACCTACAAACCCTCTGTGCACAGTATCACTGATAACTACAAACCCACTCTGTACAGTGTCACTAATGCCTACAAACCTTCTCTGTACAGTGTCACTGATACCTACAAACCATCTCTGTACAGTTTCACTGATATCTACAAACCCACTTTGTACAGTCTCACTGAAAAGTACAAACCCACTCTGTACAGTGTCACTGATACCTACAAACCCACTCTGTACAGTGTCACTGATACCCACAAACCCACTCTGTACAGTGTCACTGATACCCACAAACCCACTCTGTACAGTTTCACTGATATCCACAGACCCACTCCGTACAGTGTCACTGATACCTACATAACCCTCTCTGTACATTGTCAATGATACCTATAAACCCTCTCTGTACAGTGTCACTGATACCTACATAACCCTCTCTGTAAAATGTCACTAATACCTACAAACCCACTCTGTACAGTGTCACTGATACCTACAAACCCTCTCTGTGCAGTGTCACTAATACCTACATAACCCTCTCTGCACAGTGTCACTGATACCCACAAACCCACTCTATACAGTGTCACTGATACCTACATAACCCTCTCTGTACAGTGTCACTGATACCTACATAACCCTCTCTGTACAATGTCAATGATACTTACAAACTTACAAACCCTCTCTGTAAAGTGTCACTGATACCTACAAACCCTCTGTGCACAGTGTGAATGATATCTACAAACCCACTCTGTACAGTGTCACTGATACCTACAAACCATCTCTGTACAGTGTCACTGATACCTACAAACCCACTCTTTACAATGTCACTGATACCTACAAACCCTCTCTGTAAAGTGTCACTGATACCTACAAACCCTCTGTGCACAGTGTCACTGATACCTACAAACCCACTCTGTACAGTGTCACTGATACCTACAAACCCACTCTGTACAGTGTCACTGATACCTACAAACCCACTCTGTACACTTTCACTGATACCTACAAACCATCTCTGTACAGTGTCACTGATATCTACAAACCCACTTTATACAGTCTCACTGACACGTACAAACCAGTGATGTGCAGTCACTAGAGGCAGGTGAGGCAGTGCTTCACCTCTCATATGGGCAAAAATATATATATTTTTTTATTGGCTTTTAAAAAAAATTGCAATTTTTTTTTCCCCAGCATTTTTTTTTTTTTCACAGCTACATGTTGTGCAATGGAGAGGCACAAGCAGGTCTGCCCACCATTACACAACATGCTGCGCCACCTACTGGATGAAAGTGGTTAAGATCATTGCATGGCCCATAACTGCTTATTTGAGGCAGTCCTATTTGGGCTGAACCAATCCAGTTAGAGGCATTAGTAAGTGGAACTTAGGGTTGGGACTGGATGTTTAATCATATAAAACAAATCAAAAACGGAAAAAAACAACTTTCATTTATTTTGTTGCTGTCCTGTGAAGCTGCCAGCTTTGCTAAAGTGAAAAAGAGAGTTCAGTACTTCCCCTCCAAGTGCAGTGGAATGTGCCACTGTCACTTCCTTACAGAGCAGGAAGAGATGCAGAGAGAGCAGTGTTTTAGCCACATTTTATTGAAGTAAGTTCTGCAACCTTAGATTTTACTGAAAGGGATTCTGTTAGTGAAAATGATAATTTAATGAATGTGGTTTAGTGTTTTTTGTTTTTTTTACTCTTTTAAAGCAGTTTAAGGATCATTTTTGTATTTTGTTTACTCAAAGTTTACACCCAGCAGCTTGCCTCTGTACTGCACACTAATTTATAGTCTCACTTTCTGAACTCTCTGTAGCTCTGCTGTTTCTATGGATGAGTTGTTATTTGACAAGAGTAAGCTAGACCAACAGCATGGTAATGTAAAATGAAACCAAGCAGTTTAGAATGAGTTATAGCAAATATTCTCCATTGCTCCTGTAGCTATAGTATTTCATGTAATCCAGTGATTCCTTAGGTGTATGTTGGACAACCCTGATGTAGACAACAGATAATTTATTAATGCTCCCATTCATATGTGCTGTTCTGTTTCAGATATTTAAAATAGATTGTAGACTATTAGCATTTGATAGTCACTTAAAATATTACTTAAAAATGCAGTGGTCCCTCCCCCCCCTTGTGTGTGTGTCTCTCTCTCTCTATCTATCCATCTCTCTCCTTATGTGTCGTTCTCCCCCATGGTCTCTTTCTCTCTCTGTCTCTCTTCCTCCCCCTCTGACTCTCTCATCCCTTATGTGTCTCTCTAACCCTCTGTGTGTGATTGTGTCTCTCTCTCTTTCCCTAACCCTCTGTGTGTGATTATGTCTATCTCTCTCTTTCTCTCTCTCTAACCCTCTGTGTGTGATTGTGTCTCTCTTTCTCTCTCTCTAACCCTCTGTGTGTGATTGTGTCTCTCTCTTTCTCTCTCTCTCTAACCCTCTGTGTGTGATTGTGTCTCCTTCTCTCTCTCTAACCCTCTGTGTGTGATTGTGTGTCTCTCTCTTTCTCTCTAACCCTCTGTGTGTGATTGTGTCTCTCTCTCTCTCTCTTTCTCTCTCTCTAACCCTCTGTGTGTGACTGTCTCTCTTTCTCTCTCTCTCTCTAACCCTCTGTGTATGATTGTGTCTCTCTCTATCTCTAACCCTCTGTGTGTTATTGTGTGTGTCTCTCTCTCTAACCCTCTGTGTGTGATTGTGTCTCTCTCTCTCTTTCTCTCTCTCTCTAACCCTCTGTGTGTGATTGTGTCTCTCTTTCTCTCTCTCTAAGCTTATGTGTGTGATTGTGTCTCTTTCTCTAACCCTCTGTGTGTGATTGTGTCTCTCTCTTTTTCTCTCTCTCTAACCCTCTGTGTGTGATTGTGTCTCTCTTTCTCTCTCTCTCTAACCCTCTGTGTGTGATTGTGTCTCTCTCTCTTTCTCTCTCTCTCTAACCCTCTGTGTGTGATTGCTTCTCTCTCTCTCTCTAACCCTCTGTGTGTGATTGTGTCTCTCTTTCATTCTCTCTAACCCTCTGTGTCTCTGTCTCTCTCCCTCTTCCCCGTCTCTCTCTCCCTCTCCCCCCAAGTGCTTTTCTGTGTTTCTGTCTACCTTTTATTTATTTAATTAATGAATTGGTAGTGCCATCTGATGGTGTGGCTTTATTTAAAGGGGTGGGGTCAAGCGCCCCACCATCTTTAAATTTCACCAGCCGCCACTGGATCAATACATTTTTATATTTACTGAATAATGAAGGAATCTATAAGCATAATTTGCAGCATTAAAGTAAAAAGTATGTTTTAAACATATATTTTAATGGGCCTGAATTTCTAGATCTCATAATCAGAGCAAGCATTTTGTTATCTGGAAAGAGTTTCTGTTACAATCCTTTAGACTAAAATCAGATGTTTACTAAGTTGACCAGTTTTCCAAGACACCATTTAAAGAGACATGAAACCCATATGTTTTCTTTCATGATTTAGAAAGAGCATGCAATTTTAAATAACTTTCCAATTTACATCTATTATCTAATTTTCTTCCTTCTTTTGCCATCCTTTGTTGAAAATCATATTTAAATATGCTCAGTAGCTGCTGATTGGTGGCTGCACATAGATACCTCATGTGATTGGCTCACCCATGTGCATTGCTATTTCTTCAACAAAGGATATCTAAAGAATGAATGCATATCCTATCCACTGCCTCACCAGCCTCTGACGTCACCGCACGTCACTGGTACAAACCCACTCTGTACAGTGTCACTGGTACCTACAAACCCACTCTGTACAGTGTCACTGATACCCACAAACCCACTCTATACAATGTCACTGATACCTACATAACCCTCTCTGTACATTGTCAATGATACCTACAAACCCTCTCTGTACAGTGTCACTGATACCTACATAACCCTCTCTGTAAAATGTCACTAATGCCTACAAACCCACTCTGTACAGTGTCACTGATACCTACAAACCCTCTCTGTGCAGTGTCACTAATACCTACATAACCCTCTCTGCACAGTGTCACTGATACCCACAAACCCACTCTATACAGTGTGACTGATACCTACATAACCCTCTCTGTACAGTGTCACTGATACCTACATAACCCTCTCTGTACAATGTCAATGATACTTACAAACTTACAAACCCTCTCTGTAAAGTGTCACTGATACCTACAAACCCTCTGTGCACAGTGTCAGTGATATCTACAAACCCACTCTGTACAGTGTCACTGATACCTACAAACCTTCTTTGTACAGTGTCACTGATACCTACATAGCCCTCTCTGTACAGTGTCACTGATAGCTACAAACCCACTCTTTACAAACCTACAAACCATTTCTGTACAGTGTCACTGATACCTACAGAACCTTCTCTGTACAGTGTCGCTGATAGCTACAAACCCACTCTTTACAATGTCACTGATACCTACAAACCCTCTGTGCACAGTGTCACTTATACCTACAAACCATCTCTGTACAGTGTCACTGATATCTACAAACCCACTTTGTACAGTCTCACTGACACGTACAAACCCACTCTGTACAGTGTCACTGATACCTACAAACCCACTCTGTACAGTGTCACTGATACCTACAAACCCACTCTGTACAGTGTCACTGATACCTACAAACCTTCTCTGTACAGTGTCACTGATACCTACAAACCATCTCTGTACAGTGTCACTGATATCTACAAACCCACTTTTTACAGTCTCACTGACACGTACAAACCCACTCTGTACAGTGTCACTGATACCTACAAACCCACTCTGTACAGTGTCACTGATACCCACAAACCCACTCTGTACAGTGTCACTGATACCCACAAACCCACTCTGTACATTGTCACTGATACCCACAAACCCACTCTATACAGTGTCACTAATACCTACAAACCCACTCTGTACAGTGTCACTGATACCTACAAACCTTCTCTGTACAGTGTCACTGATACCTACAAACCATCTCTGTACAGTGTCACTGATATCTACAAACCCACTTTGTACAGTCTCACTGACACGTACAAACCCACTCTGTACAGTGTCACTGATACCTACAAACCCACTCTGTACAGTGTCACTGATACCCAGAAACCCACTCTGTACAGTGTCACTGATACCCACAAACCCACTCTATACAGTGTCACTGATACCTACATAACCCTCTCTGTACATTGTCAATGATACCTACAAACCCTCTCTGTACAGTGTCACTGATACCTACATAACCCTCTCTGTAAAATGTCACTAATACCTACAAACTCACTCTGTACAGTGTCACTGATACCTACAAACCCTCTCTGTGCAGTGTCACTAATACCTACATAACCCTCTCTGCACAGTGTCACTGATACCCACAAACCCACTCTATACAGTGTCACTGATACCTACATAACCCTCTCTGTACAGTGTCACTGATACCTACAAACCCACTCTGTACAGTGTCACTGATACCCACAAACCCACTCTGTACAGTGTCACTGATACCCACAAACCCACTCTGTACATTGTCACTGATACCCACAAACCCACTCTATACAGTGTCACTGATACCTACAATCCCACTCTGTACAGTGTCACTGATACCTACAAACCTTCTCTGTACAGTGTCACTGATACCTACAAACCATCTCTGTACAGTATCACTGATATCTACAAACCCACTTTGTACAGTCTCACTGACACGTACAAACCCACTCTGTACAGTGTCACTGATACCTACAAACCCACTCTGTACAGTGTCACTGATACCCACAAACCCACTCTGTACAGTGTCACTGATACCCACAAACCCACTCTATACAGTGTCACTGATACCTACATAACCCTCTCTGTACCTTGTCAATGATACCTACAAACCCTCTCTGTACAGTGTCACTGATACCTACATAACCCTCTCTGTAAAATGTCACTAATACCTACAAACTCACTCTGTACAGTGTCACTGATATCTACAAACCCTCTCTGTGCAGTGTCACTAATACCTACATAACCCTCTCTGCACAGTGTCACTGATACCCACAAACCCACTCTATACAGTGTCACTGATACCTACATAACCCTCTCTGTACAGTGTCACTGATACCTACATAACCCTCTCTGTACAGTGTCAATGATGTCTACAAACCCACTCTGTACAGTGTCACTGATACCTACAAACCTTCTCTGTACAGTGTCACTGATACCTACAAACCATCTCTGTACAGTGTCACTGATACCTACATAACCCTCTCTGTACAGTGTCACTGATAGCTACAAACCCACTCTTTACAATGTCACTGATGCCTACATCCCTTTCTGTAAAGTGTCACTGATACCTACAAACCCTCTGTTCACAGTGTCACTGATACCTACAAACCCACTCTGTACAGTGTCACTGATACCTACATAACCCTCTCTGTACAATGTCAATGATACTTACAAACTTACAAACCTTCTCTGTAAAGTGTCACTGATGCCTACAAACCCTCTGTGCACAGTGTCAATGATGTCTACAAACCCACTCTGTACAATGTCACTGATACCTACAAACCTTCTCTGTACAGTGTCACTGATACCTACATAACCCTCTCTGTACAGTGTCACTGATAGCTACAAACCCAATCTTTACAATGTCACTGATACCTACAAACCCTTTCTGTAAAGTGTCACTGATACCTACAAACCCTCTGTGCACAGTGTCACTGATACCTACAAACCCACTCTGTACAGTGTCACTGATACCTACAAACCATCTCTGTACAGTGTCACTGATACCTACAAACCATCTCTGTACAGTGTCACTGATATCTACAAACCCACTTTATACAGTCTCACTGACACGTACAAACCCACTCTGTACAGTGTCACTGGTACCTACAACCCCACTCTGTACAGTGTCACTGATACCCACAAACCCACTCTGTACAGTGTCACTGATACCCACAAACCCACTCTGTACAGTGTCACTGATACCCACAAACCCACTCTGTACAGTGTCACTGATACCCACAAACCCACTCTATACAGTGTCACTGATACCTACATAACCTTCTCTGTACATTGTCACTGATACCTACAAACCCACTCTGTACAGTGTCACTGATACCCACAAACCCACTCTGTACAGTGTCACTGATACCCACAAACCCACTCTGTACATTGTCACTGATACCCACAAACCCACTCTATACAGTGTCACTGATACCTACAAACCCACTCTGTACAGTGTCACTGATACCTACAAACCTTCTCTGTAAAATGTCACTAATACCTACAAACTCACTCTGTACAGTGTCACTGATATCTACAAACCCTCTCTGTGCAGTGTCACTAATACCTACATAACCCTCTCTGCACAGTGTCACTGATACCCACAAACCCACTCTATACAGTGTCACTGATACCTACATAACCCTCTCTGTACAGTGTCACTGATACCTACATAACCCTCTCTGTACAGTGCCAATGATGTCTACAAACCCACTCTGTACAGTGTCACTGATACCTACAAACCTTCTCTGTACAGTGTCACTGATACCTACAAACCATCTCTGTACAGTGTCACTGATACCTACATAACCCTCTCTGTACAGTGTCACTGATAGCTACAAACCCACTCTTTACAATGTCACTGATGCCTACATCCCTTTCTGTAAAGTGTCACTGATACCTACAAACCCTCTGTTCACAGTGTCACTGATACCTACAAACCCACTCTGTACAGTGTCACTGATACCTACATAACCCTCTCTGTACAATGTCAATGATACTTACAAACTTACAAACCTTCTCTGTAAAGTGTCACTGATGCCTACAAACCCTCTGTGCACAGTGTCAATGATGTCTACAAACCCACTCTGTACAGTGTCACTGATACCTACAAACGTTCTCTGTACAGTGTCACTGATACCTACATAACCCTCTCTGTACAGTGTCACTGATAGCTACAAACCCAATCTTTACAATGTCACTGATACCTACAAACCCTTTCTGTAAAGTGTCACTGATACCTACAAACCCTCTGTGCACAGTGTCACTGATACCTACAAACCCACTCTGTACAGTGTCACTGATACCTACAAACCATCTCTGTACAGTGTCACTGATACCTACAAACCATCTCTGTACAGTGTCACTGATATCTACAAACCCACTTTATACAGTCTCACTGACACGTACAAACCCACTCTGTACAGTGTCACTGGTACCTACAACCCCACTCTGTACAGTGTCACTGATACCCACAAACCCACTCTGTACAGTGTCACTGATACCCACAAACCCACTCTGTACAGTGTCACTGATACCCACAAACCCACTCTGTACAGTGTCACTGATACCCACAAACCCACTCTATACAGTGTCACTGATACCTACATAACCTTCTCTGTACATTGTCACTGATACCTACAAACCCACTCTGTACAGTGTCACTGATACCCACAAACCCACTCTGTACAGTGTCACTGATACCCACAAACCCACTCTGTACATTGTCACTGATACCCACAAACCCACTCTATACAGTGTCACTGATACCTACAAACCCACTCTGTACAGTGTCACTGATACCTACAAACCTTCTCTGTACAGTGTCACTTATACCTACAAACCATCTCTGTACAGTGTCACTGATATCTACAAACCCACTTTGTACAGTCTCACTGACACGTACAAACCCACTCTGTACAGTGTCACTGATACCTACAAACCCACTCTGTACAGTGTCACTGATACCTACAAACCCACTCTGTACAGTGTCACTGATACCTACAAACCATCTCTGTACAGTGTCACTGATATCTACAAACCCACTTTTTACAGTCTCACTGACACGTACAAACCCACTCTGTACAGTGTCACTGATACCTACAAACCCACTCTGTACAGTGTCACTGATACCCACAAACCCACTCTGTACAGTGTCACTGATACCCACAAACCCACTCTGTACATTGTCACTGATACCCACAAACCCACTCTGTACATTGTCACTGATACCCACAAACCCACTTTATACAGTGTCACTGATACCTACAAACCCACTCTGTACAGTGTCACTGATACCTACAAACCTTCTCTGTACAGTGTCACTGATACCTACAAACCCACTTTGTACAGTCTCACTGACACGTACAAACCCACTCTGTACAGTGTCACTGATACCTACAAACTCACTCTTTACAGTGTCACTGATACCCACAAACCCACTCTGTACAGTGTCACTGATACCCACAAACCCACTCTATACAGTGTCACTGATACCTACATAACCCTCTCTGTACATTGTCAATGATACCTACAAACCCTCTCTGTACAGTGTCACTGATACCTACATAACCCTCTCTGTAAAATGTCACTAATACCTACAAACTCACTCTGTACAGTGTCACTGATACCTACAAACCCTCTCTGTGCAGTGTCACTAATACCTACATAACCCTCTCTGCACAGTGTCACTGATACCCACAAACCCACTCTATACAGTGTCACTGATACCTACATAACCCTCTCTGTACAGTGTCATTGATACCTACAAACCCACTCTGTACAGTGTCACTGATACCCACAAACCCACTCTGTACAGTGTCACTGATACCCACAAACCCACTCTGTACATTGTCACTGATACCCACAAACCCACTCTATACAGTGTCACTGATACCTACAAACCCACTCTGTACAGTGTCACTGATACCTACAAACCTTCTCTGTACAGTGTCACTGATACCTACAAACCATCTCTGTACAGTGTCACTGATATCTACAAACCCACTTTGTACAGTCTCACTGACACGTACAAACCCACTCTGTACAGGGTCACTGATACCTACAAACCCACTCTGTACAGTGTCACTGATACCTACAAACCCACTCTGTACAGTGTCACTGATACCCACAAACCCACTCTGTACAGTGTCACTGATACCCACAAACCCACTCTATACAGTGTCACTGATACCTACATAACCCTCTCTGTACCTTGTCAATGATACCTACAAACCCTCTCTGTACAGTGTCACTGATACCTACATAACCCTCTCTGTAAAATGTCACTAATACCTACAAACTCACTCTGTACAGTGTCACTGATACCTACATAACCCTCTCTGTGCAGTGTCACTAATACCTACATAACCCTCTCTGCACAGTGTCACTGATACCCACAAACCCACTCTATACAGTGTGACTGATACCTACATAACCCTCTCTGTACAGTGTCACTGATACCTACATAACCCTCTCTGTACAATGTCAATGATACTTACAAACCCTCTGTGCACAGTGTCAATGATGTCTACAAACCCACTCTGTACAGTGTCACTGATACCTACAAACCTTCTCTGTACAGTGTCACTGATACCTACAAACCATCTCTGTACAGTGTCACTGATACCTACATAACCCTCTCTGTACAGTGTCACTGATAGCTACAAACCCACTCTTTACAATGTCACTGATGCCTACAAACCCTTTCTGTAAAGTGTCACTGATACCTACAAACCCTCTGTGCACAGTGCCACTGATACCTACAAACCCACTCTGTACAGTGTCACTGATACCTACATAACCCTCTCTGTACAGTGTCACTGATACCTACATAACCCTCTCTGTACAATGTCAATGATACTTACAAACTTACAAACCCTCTCTGTAAAGTGTCACTGATGCCTACAAACCCTCTGTGCACAGTGTCAATGATGTCTACAAACCCACTCTGTACAGTGTCACTGATACCTACAAACGTTCTCTGTACAGTGTCACTGATACCTACATAACCCTCTCTGTACAGTGTCACTGATAGCTACAAACCCAATCTTTACAATGTCACTGATACCTACAAACCCTTTCTGTAAAGTGTCACTGATACCTACAAACCCTCTGTGCCCAGTGTCACTGATACCTACAAACCCACTCTGTACAGTGTCACTGATACCTACAAACCATCTCTGTACAGTGTCACTGATACCTACAAACCATCTCTGTACAGTGTCACTGATATCTACAAACCCACTTTATACAGTCTCACTGACACGTACAAACCCACTCTGTACAGTGTCACTGTTACCTACAACCCCACTCTGTACAGTGTCACTGATACCCACAAACCCACTCTGTACAGTGTCACTGATACCCACAAACCCACTCTGTACAGTGTCACTGATACCCACAAACCCACTCTGTACAGTGTCACTGATACCCACAAACCCACTCTATACAGTGTCACTGATACCTACATAACCTTCTCTGTACAGTGTCACTGATACCTACAAACCCTCTCTGTGCAGTGTCACTAATACCTACATAACCCTCTGTGCACATTGTCACTGATACCCACAAACCCACTCTATACAGTGTCACTGATATCTACATAACCCTCTCTGTACAGTGTCACTGATACCTACATAACCCTCTCTGTACAATGTCAATGATACTTACAAACTTACAAACCCTCTCTGTAAAGTGTCACTGATACCTACAAACCCTCTGTGCACAGTGTCAATGATATCTACAAACCCACTCTGTACAGTGTCACTGATACCTACATAACCCTCTCTGTACAATGTCAATGATACTTACAAGCTTACAAACCCTCTCTGTACAGTGTCAATAATACCTACAAACTCACTCTGTACAGTGTCACTGATACCTACAAACCTTTTCTGCGCAGTGTCATTAATACCTACATAACCCTCTCTGCACAGTGTCATTGATACCTGCAAACCCTCTATGTACAGTGTCACTGATACATACAAACCCTCTCTGTAAAGTGTCACTGATACCTACAAACCCTCTGTGCACAGTGTCACTGATACCTACAAACCCACTCTGTACAGTGTCACTGATACCTACAAACCTTCTCTGTACAGTATCACTGATACCTACAAACCATCTCTGTACAGTGTCACTGATATCTACAAACCCACTTTGTACAGTCTCACTGACACGTACAAACCCACTCTGTACAGTGTCACTGATACCTACAAACCCACTCTGTACAGTGTCACTGATACCCACAAACCCACTTTGTACAGTGTTACTGATACCCACAAACCCACTCTGTACAGTGCCACTGATACCCACAAACCCACTCTGTACAGTGTCACTGATACCTACATAACCCTCTCTGTACATTGTCACTGATACCTACAAACCCTCTATATACAGTGTCACTGATACCTACATAACCTTCTCTGTAAAATGTCACTAATACCTACAAACCCACTCTGTACAGTGTCACTGATACCTACAAACCCTCTCTGCGCAGTGTCACTAATACCTACATAACCCTCTCTGCACAGTGTCACTGATACCCACAGAGCCACTCTATACAGTGTCACTGATACAGGGTCGTCTCCAGAACGAATGAAATGGGGGGGGGGGGGGCATTTTTTTTTCACGAGGGGGCACGCATTTAAAAAGCATGTATGAGAGTCAAAATAAGAGCAGACCTACTTTGTCAGTCCAGGGGTTACATTTATCAGATCTCTGGCTGTGCAGGAGTTTATATTTCTGGAAGTGCAGCGGTTACATGTGTCATATCTCAAGGAGTATAGGGGTTACATTTATAAGATGTCTGGCAGTGCCGCAGCAGTTACATTTACCAGATTTATGGCAGTGCAGGGGTTACATTTGTCATATCTCAGGAATGTCTCCCACATATGACACAGCCAGTGGACACATATACACACACACATACACACGGTATATATGTATATACACACACATATATATATATATATATATATATATATATATATATATATATACAGAGAGAGAAGCGCTCTACCAGGAACGAACAACAGCTCAGTGGCTTGTTCTATGGCGATTTACCACCCGGAAGCAGCCTCTTTTAGACCAGTGTGCTTTTCACAGAAGAAAACTTTCCTGAAGTATATCAGTCTGATCCCGCCAAGTAAGGTCAGTCCAGCCCCGAAATACCAGGCAATTCTCCTCTGAACAAGGAACATGACAACCCCAGACGATCGTTTCGGCCTCCTATGGGCCTCGTCAGTGAGGTGCAGCCACATTCCTCTAAGCACACTGGGCAAGGAGTCCACGTCTGGTTTCCCCCATCACCCATAGGGAGACTTCCCCAGGGTCATAATAATTTGCATACAGAGAGAGAAGCGCTCTACCAGGAACGAACAACAGCTCAGTGGCTTGTTCTATGGCGATTTACCACCCGGAAGCAGCCTCTTTTAGACCAGTGTGCTTTTCACAGAAGAAAACTTTCCTGAAGTATATCAGTCTGATCCCGCCAAGTAAGGTCAGTCCAGCCCCGAAATACCAGGCAATTCTCCTCTGAACAAGGAACATGACAACCCCAGACGATCGTTTCGGCCTCCTATGGGCCTCGTCAGTGAGGTGCAGCCACATTCCTCTAAGCACACTGGGCAAGGAGTCCACGTCTGGTTTCCCCCATCACCCATAGGGAGACTTCCCCAGGGTCATAATAATTTGCATACAGAGAGAGAAGCGCTCTACCAGGAACGAACAACAGGTCAGTGGCTTGTTCTATGGCGATTTACCACCCGGAAGCAGCCTCTTTTAGACCAGTGTGCTTTTCACAGAAGAAAACTTTCCTGAAGTATATCAGTCTGATCCCGCCAAGTAAGGTCAGTCCAGCCCCGAAATACCAGGCAATTCTCCTCTGAACAAGGAACATGACAACCCCAGACGATCGTTTCGGCCTCCTATGGGCCTCGTCAGTGAGGTGCAGCCACATTCCTCTAAGCACACTGGGCAAGGAGTCCACGTCTGGTTTCCCCCATCACCCATAGGGAGACTTCCCCAGGGTCATAATAATTTGCATACAGAGAGAGAAGCGCTCTACCAGGAACGAACAACAGCTCAGTGGCTTGTTCTATGGCGATTTACCACCCGGAAGCAGCCTCTTTTAGACCAGTGTGCTTTTCACAGAAGAAAACTTTCCTGAAGTATATCAGTCTGATCCCGCCAAGTAAGGTCAGTCCAGCCCCGAAATACCAGGCAATTCTCCTCTGAACAAGGAACATGACAACCCCAGACGATCGTTTCGGCCTCCTATGGGCCTCGTCAGTGAGGTGCAGCCACATTCCTCTAAGCACACTGGGCAAGGAGTCCACGTCTGGTTTCCCCCATCACCCATAGGGAGACTTCCCCAGGGTCATAATAATTTGCATACAGAGAGAGAAGCGCTCTACCAGGAACGAACAACAGCTCAGTGGCTTGTTCTATGGCGATTTACCACCCGGAAGCAGCCTCTTTTAGACCAGTGTGATTTTCACAGAAGAAAACTTTCCTGAAGTATATCAGTCTGATCCCGCCAAGTAAGGTCAGTCCAGCCCCGAAATACCAGGCAATTCTCCTCTGAACAAGGAACATGACAACCCCAGACGATCGTTTCGGCCTCCTATGGGCCTCGTCAGTGAGGTGCAGCCACATTCCTCTAAGCACACTGGGCAAGGAGTCCACGTCTGGTTTCCCCCATCACCCATAGGGAGACTTCCCCAGGGTCATAATAATTTGCATACAGAGAGAGAAGCGCTCTACCAGGAACGAACAACAGCTCAGTGGCTTGTTCTATGGCGATTTACCACCCGGAAGCAGCCTCTTTTAGACCAGTGTGCTTTTCACAGAAGAAAACTTTCCTGAAGTATATCAGTCTGATCCCGCCAAGTAAGGTTAGTCCAGCCCCGAAATACCAGGCAATTCTCCTCTGAACAAGGAACATGACAACCCCAGACGATCGTTTCGGCCTCCTATGGGCCTCGTCAGTGAGGTGCAGCCACATTCCTCTAAGCACACTGGGCAAGGAGTCCACGTCTGGTTTCCCCCATCACCCATAGGGAGACTTCCCCAGGGTCATAATAATTTGCATACAGAGAGAGAAGCGCTCTACCAGGAACGAACAACAGCTCAGTGGCTTGTTCTATGGCGATTTACCACCCGGAAGCAGCCTCTTTTAGACCAGTGTGCTTTTCACAGAAGAAAACTTTCCTGAAGTATATCAGTCTGATCCCGCCAAGTAAGGTCAGTCCAGCCCCGAAATACCAGGCAATTCTCCTCTGAACAAGGAACATGACAACCCCAGACGATCGTTTCGGCCTCCTATGGGCCTCGTCAGTGAGGTGCAGCCACATTCCTCTAAGAACACTGGGCAAGGAGTCCACGTCTGGTTTCCCCCATCACCCATAGGGAGACTTCCCCAGGGTCATAATAATTTGCATACAGAGAGAGAAGCGCTCTACCAGGAACGAACAACAGCTCAGTGGCTTGTTCTATGGCGATTTACCACCCGGAAGCAGCCTCTTTTAGACCAGTGTGCTTTTCACAGAAGAAAACTTTCCTGAAGTATATCAGTCTGATCCCGCCAAGTAAGGTCAGTCCAGCCCCGAAATACCAGGCAATTCTCCTCTGAACAAGGAACATGACAACCCCAGACGATCGTTTCGGCCTCCTATGGGCCTCGTCAGTGAGGTGCAGCCACATTCCTCTAAGCACACTGGGGTTGTCATGTTCCTTGTTCAGAGGAGAATTGCCTGGTATTTCGGGGCTGTACTGACCTTACTTGGCGGGATCAGACTGATATACTTCAGGAAAGTTTTCTTCTGTGAAAAGCACACTGGTCTAAAAGAGGCTGCTTCCGGGTGGTAAATCGCCATAGAACAAGCCACTGAGCTGTTGTTCGTTCCTGGTAGAGCGCTTCTCTCTTTGTATGCAAATTATTATGACCCTGGGGAAGTCTCCCTATGGGTGATGGGGGAAACCAGACGTGGACTCCTTGCCCAGTGTGCTTAGAGGAATGTGGCTGCACCTCACTGACGAGGCCCATAGGAGGCCGAAACGATCGTCTGGGGTTGTCATGTTCCTTGTTCAGAGGAGAATTGCCTGGTATTTCGGGGCTGGACTGACCTTACTTGGCGGGATCAGACTGATATACTTCAGGAAAGTTTTCTTCTGTGAAAAGCACACTGGTCTAAAAGAGGCTGCTTCCGGGTGGTAAATCGCCATAGAACAAGCCACTGAGCTGTTGTTCGTTCCTGGTAGAGCGCTTCTCTCTTTGTATGCAAATTATTATGACCCTGGGGAAGTCTCCCTATGGGTGATGGGGGAAACCAGACGTGGACTCCTTGCCCAGTGTGCTTAGAGGAATGTGGCTGCACCTCACTGACGAGGCCCATAGGAGGCCGGAACGATCGTCTGGGGTTGTCATGTTCCTTGTTCAGAGGAGAATTGCCTGGTATTTCGGGGCTGGACTGACCTTACTTGGCGGGATCAGACTGATATACTTCAGGAAAGTTTTCTTCTGTGAAAAGCACACTGGTCTAAAAGAGGCTGCTTCCGGGTGGTAAATCGCCATAGAACAAGCCACTGATCTGTTGTTCGTTCCTGGTAGAGCGCTTCTCTCTTTGTATGCAAATTATTATGACCCTGGGGAAGTCTCCCTATGGGTGATGGGGGAAACCAGACGTGGACTCCTTGCCCAGTGTGCTTAGAGGAATGTGGCTGCACCTCACTGACGAGGCCCATAGGAGGCCGGAACGATCGTCTGGGGTTGTCATGTTCCTTGTTCAGAGGAGAATTGCCTGGTATTTCGGGGCTGGACTGACCTTACTTGGCGGGATCAGACTGATATACTTCAGGAAAGTTTTCTTCTGTGAAAAGCACACTGGTCTAAAAGAGGCTGCTTCCGGGTGGTAAATCGCCATAGAACAAGCCACTGAGCTGTTGTTCGTTCCTGGTAGAGCGCTTCTCTCTTTGTATGCAAATTATTATGACCCTGGGGAAGTCTCCCTATGGGTGATGGGGGAAACCAGACGTGGACTCCTTGCCCAGTGTGCTTAGAGGAATGTGGCTGCACCTCACTGACGAGGCCCATAGGAGGCCGAAACGATCGTCTGGGGTTGTCATGTTCCTTGTTCAGAGGAGAATTGCCTGGTATTTCGGGGCTGGACTGACCTTACTTGGCGGGATCAGACTGATATACTTCAGGAAAGTTTTCTTCTGTGAAAAGCACACTGGTCTAAAAGAGGCTGCTTCCGGGTGGTAAATCGCCATAGAACAAGCCACTGAGCTGTTGTTCGTTCCTGGTAGAGCGCTTCTCTCTTTGTATGCAAATTATTATGACCCTGGGGAAGTCTCCCTATGGGTGATGGGGGAAACCAGACGTGGACTCCTTGCCCAGTGTGCTTAGAGGAATGTGGCTGCACCTCACTGACGAGGCCCATAGGAGGCCGAAACGATCGTCTGGGGTTGTCATGTTCCTTGTTCAGAGGAGAATTGCCTGGTATTTCGGGGCTGGACTGACCTTACTTGGCGGGATCAGACTGATATACTTCAGGAAAGTTTTCTTCTGTGAAAAGCACACTGGTCTAAAAGAGGCTGCTTCCGGGTGGTAAATCGCCATAGAACAAGCCACTGAGCTGTTGTTCGTTCCTGGTAGAGCGCTTCTCTCTTTGTATGCAAATTATTATGACCCTGGGGAAGTCTCCCTATGGGTGATGGGGGAAACCAGACGTGGACTCCTTGCCCAGTGTGCTTAGAGGAATGTGGCTGCACCTCACTGACGAGGCCCATAGGAGGCCGAAACGATCGTCTGGGGTTGTCATGTTCCTTGTTCAGAGGAGAATTGCCTGGTATTTCGGGGCTGGACTGACCTTACTTGGCGGGATCAGACTGATATACTTCAGGAAAGTTTTCTTCTGTGAAAAGCACACTGGTCTAAAAGAGGCTGCTTCCGGGTGGTAAATCGCCATAGAACAAGCCACTGAGCTGTTGTTCGTTCCTGGTAGAGCGCTTCTCTCTTTGTATGCAAATTATTATGACCCTGGGGAAGTCTCCCTATGGGTGATGGGGGAAACCAGACGTGGACTCCTTGCCCAGTGTGCTTAGAGGAATGTGGCTGCACCTCACTGACGAGGCCCATAGGAGGCCGAAACGATCGTCTGGGGTTGTCATGTTCCTTGTTCAGAGGAGAATTGCCTGGTATTTCGGGGCTGGACTGACCTTACTTGGCGGGATCAGACTGATATACTTCAGGAAAGTTTTCTTCTGTGAAAAGCACACTGGTCTAAAAGAGGCTGCTTCCGGGTGGTAAATCGCCATAGAACAAGCCACTGAGCTGTTGTTCGTTCCTGGTAGAGCGCTTCTCTCTTTGTATGCAAATTATTATGACCCTGGGGAAGTCTCCCTATGGGTGATGGGGGAAACCAGACGTGGACTCCTTGCCCAGTGTGCTTAGAGGAATGTGGCTGCACCTCACTGACGAGGCCCATAGGAGGCCGAAACGATCGTCTGGGGTTGTCATGTTCCTTGTTCAGAGGAGAATTGCCTGGTATTTCGGGGCTGGACTGACCTTACTTGGCGGGATCAGACTGATATACTTCAGGAAAGTTTTCTTCTGTGAAAAGCACACTGGTCTAAAAGAGGCTGCTTCTGGGTGGTAAATCGCCATAGAACAAGCCACTGAGCTGTTGTTCGTTCCTGGTAGAGCGCTTCTCTCTTTGTATGCAAATTATTATGACCCTGGGGAAGTCTCCCTATGGGTGATGGGGGAAACCAGACGTGGACTCCTTGCCCAGTGTGCTTAGAGGAATGTGGCTGAACCTCACTGACGAGGCCCATAGGAGGCCGAAACGATCGTCTGGGGTTGTCATGTTCCTTGTTCAGAGGAGAATTGCCTGGTATTTCGGGGCTGGACTGACCTTACTTGGCGAGATCAGACTGATATACTTCAGGAAAGTTTTCTTCTGTGAAAAGCACACTGGTCTAAAAGAGGCTGCTTCCGGGTGGTAAATCGCCATAGAACAAGCCACTGAGCTGTTGTTCGTTCCTGGTAGAGCGCTTCTCTCTTTGTATGCATATATATATATATATATACACAAACAATATATATATATATACACACAGTGTGTGTATTGTGTGTATGTATGTATGTGTGTGTGTATATATATATATATATATATATATATATATATATATATATATATATATATAATAAAACAACATTGGGGACAAATAGGAGATGTTTTGAAACATGTAAATAATAAACATAAGGCTATTTCACTCATTGTCCCACAGCTACATTTGAAGTGTGTGTATTTGAGCACCTATAATCTGACACACATTTTACAATGATCACTGCAGATAAAGCAGGCACAATGCACACTTGTTTTGTGTGACCTGCAGTGGGGAAACCAAGGAATTCCCAATTTTCTTCTTTATCTGTGGCTGCCAGGATATAAAGCACAATAGGGAAGGGATACTACTCTCACACACACATTAGTTATACGGCTGTGTTTTCACAAAATTACTTCTGCCTTCCCTCTCACTGACTATTAGCTTCTCCCAGCACTTCCTGCAGAGGTCTGATGATGTGATCATCTCACTTCAGCTCTGTAGTAAGTGGGCTAGCAGGAGGAGGGGCATTGCAAGCCCTAGGTTAACAGTGAGAGCACCAGCAGGGAAATGCAACTTTATTTGTTATCTGGTTGTAAATAGAGGAGAGTAAAGAGATTAGCTGGGCCCTCCAGTGGCGGATCTCCAGGGTCCAGTGGCTAATGGTTGATGCGACATTTGGGACCCTGGACGTTCCGTCACTTTTTTTAAATCACTTCTTTTGCCCTGGGGGGCACAGCATCCCATTGGGGGGGCATTGCCCCCCAATGCCCCCCCTTAGAGCCGAGCCTGCACTGATACCTACATAACCCTCTCTGTACAATGTCAATAATACTTACAAACTTACAAACTCTTTCTGTACAGTGTCACTAATACCTACAAACTCACTCTGTACAGTGTCACTGATACCTACAAGCCTTCTCTGCGCAGTGTCACTAATACCTACGTAACCCTCTCTGCACAGTGTCATTGATACCTGCAAACCCTCTATGTACAGTGTCACTGATACATACAAACCCTCTCTGCACAGTGTCACTAATAACTACAAACCTTCTAAATATAGTGTCAATGACACCTACAACCCCTCTCTGTACAGTGTCACTGATACCTACATAACCCTCTCTGTACAGTGTCACTGATACCTACAAACCATCTCTGCACAGTGTCACTATTTACCTACAAACCTTCTCTGTACAGTGTCACTGATACCTACAAACCCACTCTGCACAGTGTCACTGATACCTACAAAACCCTCTTTGTACAGTGTCACTGATACTTACAAACCCTCTCTGTACAGTGTCATTACTACCTACAAACACTCTCTGTACAGTGTCACTGATACCTACAAACCATCTCGGTACAGTGTCACTGATACCTACAAACCATCTCTGTACAGTGTCACTGATATCTACAAACCCACTCTGTACAGTCTCACTGATACGTACAAACCCACTCTGTACAGTGTCACTGATACCTACAATCCCATTCTATACAGTGTCACTATACCTACATAACCCTCTCTGTACAGTGTCACTGATACCTACATAACCCTCTCTGTACAGTGTCACTGATACCTACATATCCCTCTCTGTACAGTGTCACTGATACCTACAAACCCTCTCTGTACAGTGTCATTGATACCTACATAACCCTCTCTGTACAATGTCACTGATACCTACAAACCCTCTGTGCACAGTGTCACTGATACGTACAAACACTCTCTGTACAGTGTCACTAATACATACAAACCCACTCTGTACAGTGTTACTGATACCTACAAACCCTCTCTGCGCAGTGTCACTAATACCTACAAACCCTCTCTGTACCGTGTCACTGATACCTACATAACCCTCTCTGTACAGTGTCACTGATACCTACAAACCCTCTCTGCACAGTGTCACTATTACCTACAAACCTTCTCTGTACAGTGTCACTGATACCTACAAACCCACTCTGTACAGTGTCACTGATACCTACAAACCCCCTTTGTACAGTGTCACTGATACTTACTAACCCTCTCTCTGTACAGTGTCATTGATACTTAGAAACCATCTCTGTAAAGTCTCACTGACATGTACAAACCCACTCTGTACAGTGTCACTGTTACCTACAAACCCATTCTGTACAGTGTCACTGATACCCACAAACCCACTCTATACAGTGTCACTGATACCTACATAACCCTCTCTGTACAGTGTCACTGATACCTACAAACCCTCTCTGTAAAGTGTCACTGATACCTACATAACCCTCTCCGTACAGTGTCACTGATACCTACATAATCCTCTCTGTACAGTGCCACTGATACCTACAAACCCCCTCTGTACAGTGTCACTGATACCTACATAACCCTCTCTGTACAATGTCACTGATACCTACAAACCATCTGTGAACAGTGTCACTGATACTTACAATCCCTCTCTGTACAGTGTCACTGATACCTACAAACCGTCTGCGCAGTGTCACTAATACCTACAAACCCTCTGTGTACAGTGTCACTGATACCTACAAACCCTCTGTGTACAGTGTCACTGATACCTACATAGCCCTCTCTGTACAGTGTCACTGATACCTACATAACCCTCTCTGTACAGTGTCACTGATACCTACAAACCCTCTCTGCACAGTTTCACTAATACCTACAAACCCACTCTGTACAGTTTAACTGATACCTATAAACCCACTCTGTACAGTGTTACTGATACCGACAAACCCACCCAGAGGCAGAACTTTCCTTCACTATCTGCAATGAGATTTTTTTTTTGTGAAACTTTTTTTGCAGGTCATTTTTAACATACAATTCAATTTTAAATTAGACAATTACACTAAGGCACCAGTTCAATTGCAATATGTTGGTTAACTGAAGAATAAAGCATTTTTTAAAGGTTTTATAATATAGTGCAGTAGTTGAAAATTGCATTGCAGATTAGCTGCATACAAAAAAAGAAATTTTAAAATGTCTCTTGAATAAAATGTGTTTCCTTTACTCTTGGTATAACATAGAAATTTAGTAATAAAAAGATGCAATGCTCATACATCTTACGTTCAGAATAAACAGCATTGCAGACTGGAAAAGGCTAGGGTTTGAAAAAATCTCTGAGCGCCTGTCAACAATCAATGCACTAAGTTAAGAAAAACTTACAGTGCAGCCAGAGCACAGCTCTGTTTGAATATAACTTTCTAATGTGGAACAGCACTACAAAGTGAAAGCACTAACATGTGTCCTGTTCTTTCTGCAGACATGATGCATTTTCTGCGATGACATCTCAGATCACTGCACATTCTGCCTTGGGCCTGTACAGTGTCACTGATACCCACAAACCCACTCTGTACAGTGTCACTGATACCCACAAACCCACTCTGTACAGTGTCACTGATACCCACAAACCCTCTCTGTACAGTATCACTGATACCCACAAACCCTCTCTGTACAGTGTCACTGATACCCACAAACCCACTCTGTACAGTGTCACTGATACCCACAAACCCTCTCTGTACAGTATCACTGATACCCACAAACCCTCTCTGTACAGTATCACTGATACCCACAAACCCTCTCTGTACAGTGTCACTGATACCCACAAACCCACTCTGTACAGTGTCACTGATACCCACAAACCCTCTCTGTACAGTATTACTGATACCCACAAACCCTCTCTGTACAGTATCACTGATACCCACAAACCCTCTCTGTACAGTGTCACTGATACCCACAAACCCACTCTGTACAGTGTCACTGATACCTACATAACCCTCTCTGTACATTGACAATGATACCTACGTAACCTTCTCTGTACAGTGTCACTGATATCTACATAATCCTCTCTGTACAGTGTCACTGATACCTACATAACCCTCTCAAAACAGTGTTACTGATACCTACATAACTCTCTCTGTACAGTGTCACTGATACCTACATAACCCTCTCTGTACAGTGTTCCTGATACCTACATAACCCTCTCTGTACAGTGTCACTGATACATAACCCTCTCTGTAATGTGTCACTGATACCTACATAACCCTCTCTGTACAGTGTTACTGATACCTACATAACCCTCTCTGTACAGTGTTACTGATACCCACAAACCCTCTCTGTACAGTGTCACTGATACCCACAAACCCACTCTGTACAGTGTCACTGATACCTACATAACCCTCTCTGTACATTGACAATGATACCTACAAACCCTCTCTGTACAGTGTCACTGATACCTACATAACCCTCTCTGTACAGTGTCACTGATACCTACATAATCCTCTCTGTACAGTGTCACTGATACCTACATAACCCTCTCAAAACAGTGTTACTGATACCTACATAACTCTCTCTGTACAGTGTTACTGATACCTACATAAGCCTCTCTGTACAGTGTTACTGATACCTACATAACCCTCTCTGTACAGTGTCACTGATACATAACCCTCTCTGTAATGTGTCACTGATACCTACATAACCCTCTCTGTACAGTGTCACTGATACCTACATAACCCTCTCTGTACAGTGTTACTGATACCTACATAACCCTCTCTGTACAGTGTCACTGATACGTACATAACCCTCTCTGTACAGTGTTACTGATACCTACATAACCCTCTCTGTACAGTGTTACTGATACCTACATAACCCTCTCTGTACAGTGTTACTGATACCTACATAACCCTCTCTGTACAGTGTTACTGATACCTACATAACCCTCTCTGTACAGTGTTACTGATACCTACATAACCCTCTCTGTACAGTGTTACTGATACCTACATAACCCTCTCTGTACAGTATCACTGATACCTACATAACCCTCTCTGTACAGTGTCACTGATACCTACATAACCCTCTCTGTACAGTGTCACTGATAACTACATAACCCTCTCTGTACAGTGTCACTGATACCTACATAACCCTCTCTGTACAGTGTCACTGATACCTACAAACCCTCTCTGTACAGTGTCACTGATACCTGCAAACCATTTCTGTACAGTGTCACTGATACCTACAAGCCATCTCTGTACTGTGTCACTGATATCTACAAACCCGCTCTGTACAGTCTCACTGACACGTACAAACCCATTCTATACAGTGTCACTGATACCTACAAACCCACTCTGTTCAGTGTCACTGATACCCATAAATCCACTCTATACAGTGTCACTGATACCTACATAACCCACTCTGCACAGTGTCACTGATACCTACAAACCCACTCTGCACAGTGTCACTGAAACCTACAAACCCTCTTTGTACAGTGTCACTGATAACTACATACCCTCTCTGTACAGTGTCACTGATAACTACATACCCTCTCTGTACAATGTCACTGATACCTACAAACCCACTCTGTACAGTGTCATTGATACCTACAAACAAACTCTGTACAGTGTCACTGATACCTACAAACCCTCTCTGTAAAGTGTCACTGATACCTACAAACCCTCTTTGTACAGTGTCACT
>NC_069505.1:191357454-191452454 GCF_027579735.1 Bombina bombina | reverse complement strand
GAAATGACCACTCCAAGACCCACATCTGAAGCATCAGTCTGTAAAATATACTCTTTAGAAAAGTCAGGGGTTATCAGTACTGGCTGATCACATATGGCCTCCTTAAGCTGTCTAAATTATTTTCCAGCTTCTGGAGACCATTTAACAATTACAGGGGATTTAACTTTAGTCAAATTAATTAAAGGGCTAGCAAGCATTGCAAAGTTAAAAATAAATCTCCTGTAATATCCAATTAAACCAAGTAAATACCTTACTTGTTTCCCAGTTAATGGCCTTGGACACTTTTGTATGTCTTTAATTTTAACAAAATGGGGTTTCACCAAACCTCTAACAATGAAATAGCCCAGGTATTTAGCCTCTTCTAGGCCAATTGCACATTTGCTAGGGTTAACTGTTAAACCAGCATTTCATATTGAATTCAGGACTGCTTGTACTTTTGGAAGATGGGTTTTCCAATCCTCACTGTGTATCACAATGTCTTCTAAGTATGCCAAAGCATTGCGTGCATGTGACTTTAATATGCTCTCCATCATTCTTTGGAATGTGGCAGGTGCAGCATGTAAGCCAAAAGGTAAGTCTGTGTATTAAAATGGGCCATCATGTGTAGAGAATGCAGTCTTCTCTTTTGCCTGCTCTGTGAGTGGCACCTGCCAATAACCCTTGGTGAGGTCAATTGTAGTGCGGTATCAGGCTTTTCCTTGTCTCTCTATCAACTTATCAATTCTCAGTATTGGATATGCATCAAATTTTGGAATGAAATTCAATTTAGGATAATCATTACAGAATCTAATTTTACCATCAGGCTTTGGCAGAAGTACAATCGCACTGCTCCAGTCACTTTAAGATTCTTCTATTATTCCCAAATAGGGCTGCAACAACTAATCTGTAAATTCGATCATAAAAATAGTTGTCTACAAATTATATTATCAATTATTTGGTCTGTTATTAGTTGGTCAGTTGCACAGCACCAGCTGCTTTAATCTGATGAACTCCTGCAAATAAGAGTGTGCAAAAAAAATTGAATTTATTAGTTATTTTTTTATTTATTTTCTATCCGATTAATCAGACAATAATCAGCTGATTAATCGGATTGAAAAAAAATTAATAAATACAATTTTTTCACAAAACCATGTCCAGGAGTTCATCGGATTAATATAGGAATGTGTCAAGGAGCGCCGCCTAAGTAAAAGGCTAGGCAGAAATAGATTACAGCTATTGGCCTTTAAACTATAAACATTTAATCTTAAAAAACATATAGTATTAAAAACATAAAGTATTAAAAACTAATTTTAGAAAGCACCAAATGTATGGCGTACAGTTTAGCATGGATCCATGTTACAGAATAGACTACTTGTAGTTTAGAGCAGATTCTTATGTCCAATCGAAACACGTGTATGGGAATACGTGTGTGGAATGAGTCTGTCATTCCAAATGAAATATGGTTGTATTTCAGGGCAAGCTAGGTACCTTTTTCAAGGAGCTATAGGTATTGTTCACGCCAAGCGCTGGGGTTATACTGTTTGTTTATAGTTCATTGGATTAAAGCAGCTGGTGTGTAATTAACCAACTAATTGCTGACCACCTAATTGATAATTAGATTAGTTGACAACTATTTTTATGATCAAGCTTACCGATTAGTTGTTGCAGCCTATTCCCAAATATAACATATTTTTAACCTCTGATCTAATGACCTGCCTACAAGCCTCAAGTATTCTATATGGCTTAAGATTAATCTTCTTTCCTGATTCTGTTACGTCATGTTTGATAACATTAGTTTTACCTAGGATAGTGGAAAACAACTCTATATATACTATTTTATCTCTCACTTCTGATGAACAGACAAGGTTTCTTCAGGATCACCTTTATCCTCAACATTATAATTATTTACCTTTTTAGTAACCAGGACCACCCTTTCTTTCCATGGATTCAATAAATTAACATGTATATCTGCTCCTCCTTCCTTCTAACTGGCTGTCTCACTTTTTAATTTATTTCACCTTTTCATTCAGTTACCTCATAGGGTCCCTGCCAGGTTGTCAAGAGTTTGCACACATATATACAGTCATGGCCAAAAATATTGGCACCCCTGCTGTCAGATAATGTACCACTTCGCCCAGAAAATTGTTGCAATTACAAATGTTTAGGCATTCTCATGTTTATTTCTTTTTTTTTTTGTATTGGTATGACAGAAAAAAGTCGAGAGATAAAAGCCAAATCTGACACCTTCCACGCAAAACGCCAAAAATGGACTGGATAAAATTATTGGCACCTTCTCAAAATTTTAAGAAATAATTGCATTCTAAGTTTGTGATGCTCCTCTAATTTGTAATTAAACTCACCTGTATCAATTAACAGGTGCTGACAATATAGAAATCACCCCGGCAACCAGTTAAAATGGTGAAAAATGGACTAAACCTTTCTGTTGAGTGTTTCTGTGTGCCACACTAAGCATAGAGAAGAGAAAGAACAGCAAAGAATTGTCTGAGGATTTGAGAACAAAAATTGTGGAAAAGCATGGACAATCTCAAGGTTACAAGTCCATCTCAAGAGCTCTTAATGTTCCTGTGTCCACTGTGTGCAACATTGTCAAAAAGTTTACAGCCCATGGCACTGTAGCTAATCTCCCTGGACGTGGACAAAAAGAGAAAAATTGATCAAAGATTGCAACAAAGGATTTTTCGAATGGTGAATAAAGAACCTCGATCAACTCCAGACAAATTCAAGCTGACCTTCAGGCACAGGGTACAAATGTTTCACCTTGCAGTATACGTCACCATCTAAATGAAAAGGGACGCTATGGTAGGAAACCCAGGGGGACTCCACTGCTGACACAGAAACATAAAAAAGCCAGATTGGAGTTTGCCAAAACTTACCTGAGGAAGCCAAAATCTTTTTGAGAGAATGTGCTGTGGACAGACAAAACAAAATTACAGGTTTTTTTGTAAAACCCATCATTCTACTGTTTTCAGAAAAATAAATTAGACTTTTAAAGAAAAGAATACAGTACCTACAGTCAAACATGGTGGAGGTTCACTGATGTTTTGGTGTTGCTTTGCTGCTTCCGGCAATGGATGGCATTATGAAATCTGAAGACTACCAAAGAATTCTGTGGTGCAATGTAGGGCCCATTGTCAGAAAGTTGGATCTCCATCAGAGGTCATGGGTCTTACAGCAGGATAATGACCCAAAGCACATGTCAAAAAGCACCCAGAAATGGTTTAAGACAAAGCGCTGGAGAGTACTGAACTGGTTAGCAATGAGTCCAGATCTCAATCCCATAGAGCACCTGTGAAGAGATCTCAAAACAGCAGTTGGGAAAAGCAACCCTTCCAATCTGAGATACCTGGAGCAGTTGGCAAAAGAAGAGTGGTCCAAAATTCCAGTAGAGAGGTGTAAGAAACGTAATGATGGCTACAGGAAGCGATTGATTTCAGTTATTTTTTCCAAAGGGTGTGCTATCAAATATTAAATTGAGGGTGCCACTAATTTTGTCCAATTCAGTTTTGGAGTTTTGCGTGTAATGTGTCCGATATACTTTTTTTTCCTCCACTTTTTTTGTGTCATACCAATACAAACAAAAGAAATAATCATGAGAATGCCCAAACATTTGTAATTGCAACAATTTTCTCGGTGAAGTGGTGCATTATCTGACAGAAATGTAGGGGTGCCAATATTTTTGGCCATGACTGTACATGCACACACACACACATACATACACACACAAATATATACACTTATACACCCACACATACCGTACATACACACATACATACATACATACACGCAAACACATAGATTAATAATGATCTAGCGCTTTAATTATGGACAAAGACATTTTGGCCATGTTACTCTCTGTAGTCGCAAAGGACTTTACCAGTGTGCTTAACTCTAGAGTCAGTAATGCAATACATACATATGCTAATGAATCAGAGCAAGTCATGTTTACTTTAAAATGCCCCTTTAACTCTACAGTATCTACTGTAATAAGTAGTTTTACTGTATGATATGTAAAGGCTCATGTGACCCATCGTGTTCACGCAATATACGCTGCATCTTATAATGTGCGGCCTCAGCTGTACATTCATTTGTGGTAAAGAAGGTGGCACAATCTCTCTCACCAATGCATTTATTTGTCTGAACCTGATGTCTAGTGGATTAAACATTCATACACATAAACCGTCATACATATTCACACACATAAACACACCTACACACAAATACACATACACCGTCATACATATTCACACACACATACACTGTCATACATATTCACACACATATACACATACACCATCATACATATTCATACACCTACACACACATACACACATATACACCGTCATACATATTCATACACATACACAATCATACATATTCACACACAAATACACATACACCGTCATACATATTCACACACCTTCACACACATATACATACACATATATATTCATACACATACACTGTCATACATATTCACACACATACAACATCATACATATTCACACACATACACACACCTAAAAACACTTATACACACACATAAACTGTCATATATATTCACACACCTACACACATATATACACACATTGTATTTGTCTAGTGCATTAAATATTCTCACACATACACTGTTATACATATTTACACACCTGATCACATAAACACACGATTACACACACACACGATAATACACACATTTTATTTGTCTGAACTTGATTTCTAGTGAATTAAATATTAATACAGATACACCATCATACATATTCACGCACATACACATATATAAACACATTTTATTTGTCTGAACCTGATATCTAGTGCATTAAATATTCACACACATACACCATCAAATATATTCACACACATACACACATTTTATTTGTTTAATGTGATGAAAACAGATTTGAGTGAGTACACCTAATAAAGGAGTTGAAAAATAAAGTATACTGCTCTATCCCTAAAACGACAGTAGTTCCTCCAAACAGATGTCAAAAAGTAATATAGGGTGATACAGGTAAGGGGAGCTGTATGTGAACTTTTAGATATATATAAATTAAAGGGACACTCAGGTTAAATTAAATTTTTATGATTCAGATACAGCATGTAATTTTAAACAACTTTCCAATTTACTTCCATTAAAAAAAATGTGCACAGTCTTTTATATTTACACTTTTTGAGTCACCAGATCCTACTGAGCATGTGCAAGAATTCACAGACTATACGTATATGCATTTGTGATTGGCTGATTGCTATCACATGGTACAAGGGGAGTGGAAATATACATAACTTTGAAATTTGTTATAAACAAATCTACTACTTATTTGAAGTTCAGACTAAGTGCTATTGCATTGTCTTGTTATCTTGCATTTGTTGATTATGCAAATCTAATGTGTTGACTGGTCCTTTAATAGTGCAGAATTATAGTGCAAGTTATAAATATAGTGACAAACAATAACTTTGTGGTGAAAAATATAAAGTTGATGAGATGAAATAATATATGAGGGGATATGAAATCCTAAAAAATCTAAACACTTATGTGGATATGATATATATATGTAATAATACGAAAGGTATTAGTTAGAAGAAATATCCAAAAGACTTGATTAATATCAATTGGTTAATATCACAAAAATTGATATGGGAAATACGTACATATAATTAAGGGGATGAGAGTAAAGCACAGTATCAAAAAATAGTATAAAAAAATAGTACTGATTTCGCTATCTGTAAGCGAAGGATTAAACTATGGAAATTGTTCAACTAATTTATGTACTTTGTAATGTTTTGGGATATTGTTATTCTCTAAAATTTATACATACAAAATATCTACGGCAAAATGAAAAGCAGCTATGCAAACATAAGAAACAAACAAGTATAAACAAAATAAGAAATTAAAAGTTATGAAAAAATATGTGTGTAGTAATGATATATATTTAATACCAATAAAAACAATTTAATAATATGATTGCAAATATACGGTATAGAGCTCATATACCAAAAACTATTAACAATACAAAATTAATCTCACTGCAATGGATACAATAAAAAATAAGTCCAACAATGTTTAAAAAGTCCCGTATTGACACCTTTAAAAAGCTGAATAGCTTGTGATGATGTGTATCGTAAAAGCTTGAATAAAGGTTATTTAGGCTTATTACACCGTTGGGCGTATAAGATTAACACTAGAGATGAGGGTGTGACACTTCGTAAGTGAAGAGAAAATATATATTGTTCCAAAAGGATACTTTGTTTAGATACAAATAAACATCTCAGTACTTTACGCAATGTGTTTCTTAGCTGCAGCTGCACGCTGGTTTGTACTCACATTTAGAGTTGGATAGTGTGCAGCGAGGAAAATCCTTCCGGATCACGTATGTTTTTGATCAGCTGATGGTAAGGTACCTTATTGGTCGATAGTATCCAGCCTTTATGGTGGGTAAAAGATTGCTTATATTGCAATGCTATTAGTAATAGCAGATATTAAATTAGTGGAATGACTTAGCTGATTCTCTGTACTTGATGTTTAGTGGTGTAGGTGATCGCTAATAGTATTAGCAAAGAATATTGGATGTGATCACGCTGGGATCCTCGAGATTTTATATGATGTTTAAAGTCCAAGCAATCTGGAGAGATGCAAAGTTTTTTAACACTGAAACTGTTTACCTTCGTAAGGTTTGCAGGAGTTTCAGCTTCCAGGCAAGGTAGTTATGCAGTCTGTTTAATAGGCGACTGAAAATGTGCTGTTATCGATGGCCAGGTTTCACGGTTGAATCTTGTAGCCTTAGGGTTGAGGAGCCACAGGAATCAGTAGCTTATTTGTAGCTAAGAAATATCCAGTAGGTTGATGGATAGTTTGTAGTCACTCAGAGGGCAAATCAACGCATTTCGGCCGTAGCCTTTATCTTTTTGAGAAAGACTACGGCCGAAACGCGTAGATTTGCCCTCTGAGTATATATTAGTATCTCTCCTAAGTATTAGGAGAGATAACTAAATTATCAAGTTTTTTAAGGACATCTCTAGTGTCCTGAACATATGAAGGAAGATTTGAGGAAGGGTCTGAGGCACCAGTCAATATATTTCCCTACATTTTCACAGAGGCCCTGTTGGCCAGACACTATCGGTCTACCTGGGGGTGGAATGACATTTTTATGAAGTTTGGGTATTGTGTAGAATGTTGGTACTACTGGAAAATCAGTAGTCATAAATTTTAGTTCATTTTTATTGATACAGCCCCTCACCCTGAGGTAGTCTCAATAATGAGCCCAGAATATCTTTATACATAATAGTTGGATCCTTTCGTTGCTTCTCATATTGAGTGACTACTTCTAACTGTCTTTTGCATTCTTATACATAATCTTGGTAGTCCAGCACTACAACATTCCCACCCTTGTCCGATGGCTTAATTACTGTTGTACTGTCATTCATCAAGTCATTAAGTGCTGCTCTCTCAGTGGTGTCCAGGTTATCTTGACTTTTGTATCCACCAAATTTTTAATGTCAACTTCAACTAATTTCACAAAATTTGTAACATTGGAGACCATTGAGAGAGAGGGCATATAAGATGACTTGGGTTTCAAATTACTAAAGCCAATGTTGGATGACTCACTCACTTCACCCCCTTCATTTTCTGTTAACAATTTTTGTGGCAAGTGCATTGTATGTAAATTTATGATGAGAGGAAATAAAGTCTCAAACGCTGAGGGGAAAACCTTCAGAATTAAGGGACACATTACCTGCAAAAGTGAGGGGGTTGTCTATCTTGTTTCCTGTTGTTGTCTGAAATTTTATATCGGAAAAACTTACAGAGAACTGCATGCAAGAATCAAGGAACACCGCAGGGACATTTTGAAAGAAAGGGTTAAAACCAGTGGAGTAGCTAGACACTTCGCTGAGTGTCACAATAGCAGTGATGCAGATCTCAGATGGATGGGCTTAGAGCTGATTGATCTAAAATTTAGAGGAGGTGACATTGATAATTATTTATTAAAAGCTGAATATAAGTGGATCTTTAACATGAATTCCTTGCAGCCAATGGGACTTAATGAAGAGATCAACTATGCACCATTCCTCATTGATTGAGGAGAAGTTAGGGCCAAAATTAATTTTGATTGATATTGTTTAATTTCTCCCATCATGAACTGCATCAACTATAGCTATTTAAATTCTTTGATATATGAGAGCTAAGGTAATATAGTTTATTTAACATTTTAAATAGAGCAACATCTTTGCTTTATTCAGTAACCGTAGTTCCCACTCCTTATACCACTTGCCTATAATTGGGTGACATTGCTGAATATAGATGCATCTGACAATCTATGTTTACCTATTTCACCGTTGGCTAATATTCAATTCATTGTGAATAAAAGGCAGTACATCAGCCTTAGGCAATTATGACGCTTGAGAAAGCCTGAGATCACTAACAGGTGAAACGTACGTTGCGTGATGCAATTGCTACGCCCACTGGAAGCTCAATGTGGGTTGTAGCAGCTTGATGTTTGGAACTCTGTAACTCTGTTGCAAAGTACATGGGATACAATAACCGCTGAATAAGAGTCCCAACTGGTCACATTAATTTGAAACGCCAGCAGTATTCAAGATATTTGGTGGACGGCGTGGAGAGCCGACTGCAGGATAGCAGGGATCAGTGTGCAGTACCCAACTACGAGGTTGACGGCATTTACAGCCGACTGCTGCACAAGGACCCGGAGGCGTGAACAAACAAAGTGTGGTAAAGTAGCCGGAGGCTGAGAACCGGAAGAGATGCATTAACAATTGGTGGCATAAACTGTTATACTGATGACTCCCTAACTGGCTGTCTTTCCTTGCGGGACTGTGGATCTCTTGAATTGCATATTTACAGGACTGTATTCTGAATGGTTGCTTGACTGCACCTTCATATTGGGAAATTTTAACAATTATGTCTTTAAAGGGACATGAAACCCAAATTTTTTCTTTCATGATTTAGAAAGAGCATACAATTATAAACAACTTTCTAATTTACTTCTATTATCTAATTTGCTTCATTCTCTTGATATTATTTGCTGAAAAGCATATCTAGATATGCTTAGTAGCTGCTGATTGGTAGCTGCACATAGATGCCTCCTGTGATTGGTTCACCGTGTGCATTGCTATTTCTTCATTAAAGTATATCTAAAGAATGAAGCAACTTAGGTAATAGAAGTAAATTGGAATGTTGTTTAAAATTATATTCTCTACCTTAATCATGAAAGAAAGTGTTTGGGTATAGTGTCCCTTTAAAGTCTGCTCATGTGGATTAATATTCTGGTTATAGTTATACCTTATATATGCCATATAGAATTGCATTCTTATTTAAAGTCTAATGCATGATTAATATATGAAATAAGGCTTTGGGGTACCCCAATATTTGCACTGAGTCTTTGTTCTGACTACTTTATAACAAGTCGATTGTCAAATGTATCTATTTTATGCTACATAAAAGAAAATTGATTTTGATCGCTATTTTTGTGTGCCTCTCCTTATTATGACACAGTATGTGGAGTAATTAGCTGGAAATAAGTTTGTGCTGGCTATAATCTACTGTTTATTCTTTGATTGTACAATATATATATATATATACATATCCAAAAGGGACAGCACAATCTCACAGAAATGTAGAGTGCCACGGTGCACTGCAAAGTGTATCCAATTCAGTCCCAAAGCACAGGCACTCAGTGGTCTTGAGTAAAAAATCACGTTTATTCAATCAAGGTTAAAAAGACATTAAACTTGTACCTACTTCAAATAATGAATCCCGCACTCTCCGTTTGAGTAATCACACACTTTTAATCATCATGTGACATTTCGGGGAGAGATACATATACACCAATCTCTTTCATTTGCTCAGTAGTATCTGGTGCTTCAGAAAATGTGCATATAACTGCAACATGTGACAGCCATCAGCCAATTACAGACTCATATACACTATGATCTCTTGCACATGCTCAGTAGGAGCTGGTGCCTCAGTAAGTGTGCAAATAATTATCATGTGACAGCCATCAGCCAATCACAGACTCGTATACATATACACTGTGATCTCTTGCACATGTGTAGTAGTAGCTGGTGCATTAGAAAGTGTGCATATAACTATCATGTGACAGCCATCAGCCAATCACATACTGTACTCATATACATATACACTGTGAACTCTTGCACATGCTCAATAGGAGCTGGTGCCTCAGTAAGTGTGCATATAACTATCATGTGACAGCCATCAGCCAATCACAGACTCATATACATATACACTGTGATCTCTTGCACATGCTCAGTAGAAGCTGGCGCCTCAGTGCATATAAAAAGACTGTGCAATTTCAGAATGGAAGTAAATTTGAAAGTTTCTCTGAATTATAAATGTTTAACTTTTACTTTAGTGCCTCCTTAAGCTGATGTCCTGTGCTTTGCTCTCAGGGTGTACATGAACCTGTCGGCCCCAGTGAAGGATATCTGAAGCTGGAGGAGCTTGTGAAAATGGTGGTATCGCCATATTTGGGGTCATTTGTGGACAGAAGCTACAGTAGCAGCATTGGCAGTGCCTACACACTGGGTAAGATGTGTTTTGTTAATTAAGAGTATATCTAACTAATATAAAGGGGTAGTGATACTGTAAAACAGATGCAAAATCTAATGCCAGTGGGCCTTTACACAAGCAGCAAATATACTTATTAACACATATTATTATATTTAGTGATACAAATTACATATCATTTATAGTGCTGCAATAGGCAATTTGACCTTAGACATAAAATGGGCTATGCTCCAAACAGGTTTATACATGTATAAATAAATTAATAAACTAAACTGATGAGGCGTTAAATGTAACAATCTACAAAGGATATATACATGCGTGAAATGAGGAGATTCATATATACATATGGACAATTGTGAACTAAATAACAAATACTTCATGATGTTGAAAAGAAATGTTCCTATACCCTGAATATTACACATTTTACATGGTCATGTGAAGAGCAAGGTGTCAAGTGATCAATGCTAGTAATTACAAGTTGACACATTTGGAACAATTGTGATTAATATGTATGGTAGCATCCTGGTCCACTGGCCTAGCTGCACACAAATCTCCTCTTAGTTTCAAAAAATGATTACTATGGATAATTCAAGAGTGCAAGCCCAAAATACCATTGCTATGCTGACCATGACACATACACCCACCATTGTGTCATGTAATTTTTATTACTAAATATAATAATATGTGTTAATAAGTGTTAATAAGTATATTTGTCGCTTGTATATAGGCCCACTGTCATTAGAATTTGCATCTGTTTTACAGGATTACTGCCCCTTTAAAATTATCTGGCTCTATGTAGTTAGATATACTCTGCATTTCAGTGAGTATTCAATGGAGGAGAAAGCATATTTACTTGTGTTTCTTTGTTTTTGAATATGTGCTTATAACTGTTTGCCCGTTTTGGATAAGCAAGGGTTAACATTACGCATTATGGGTTAACCAATAGTGGTCATTTCACTCTTTTAAGAGGCGGGAGTTTTTCTAAATTCCATTACCTTTGACAACGGCACACAGCCGAAACGCGTCTGCTAGGCTTGCTGACTCCTATTTTATATTGAAACACATTTGTGTATCCTAATAACTTTTAATTCATTTCTACTTTCTACTACAGCTAATAGTAGACCTCAGTTATCCAGATTAGACATGAGCAAGGAACCAGCTGGCCCTTCGGGAGCCCCTAGTAATTTAGTATTAGGAGGAAAAATCCCCTTACAAGCTTCTGCACCAATGCAGGTTTTTCCCAGGCACAAAAAACAAACAAACAAGGAATAGATACAGAAGAAGAAAAAGGCAAAAAAACAAAACATATGGGTTGAGGAACAGAGAAACAGGTACAAAATAACAAATTGATAAATGTGTCAGGAGAAGTGCTTACTGCAAGGGAATTGAAGGCATTTAATTTGGGGTTGGGGTTTGTCCCAACCACCAATTTCAGCTTGTTTGAAACTATCATAGATGTAAACCAGTTTGTACGGAAATTAACTTTAAAGAAATATTTTATATGTAATAAAGAATCTCAAAAACTTGAAAAGGGCGAACTGCCAAATCATGTTGGTTTCAGACCTTCCTCAATTTTCTATCCAAGTAAGAGTCAAGGGCATATGTTGGATATTTTTCAGAAGAGGGTGCAGGGGGAGCTCATACATTTACATGACCGGTTGACTTCAGGGAAACATAAACATAATCTTACCACTTCACAAAAAGAAGCTTTTTATACATTACGTTCCAGGGATCACCTGGTGGTGCATCAGGCAGATAAAGGGGGTAATATAGTTGTGATGAAAAAAGAAGATTACTTACAGGAGGCCCTTAGACATTTGTCAGATTCAGAAGTGTATCTCAAATTTACACATAATCCAACCATAGATTTCCAGAGACTTGTGCACCATTTACTTGATGATGGGAGAGAAGCTGGGTTTATAGATGATGTAACATTTGATTAGCTTTATGTTGCTAAATCATTTTTTCCAATCTTCCATAATTTACCTAAGTCTCTGGAATGCATAAAAAGTAGACCAATTGTGTCAGGAATTGGTTCCTTGTTGGAGCAACAATCTTCTTGGGGGTGACTCCATTTGGCAACCCCTGGTTAGAATACTCCTAAGTTTCCTAAGGGACACAAAACATATTTTGCGTCTCTTGTAGAAAGAAACCTAGGATGATGATTTTGCCTGGCTTACAGTAGATGTGGTGGGCCTTTATTCTGCTATTCCACACAATTGGGGATTGACTGCAGTCCCATTCTTTTTCGATAAATAT
Organism: Bombina bombina; assembly: GCF_027579735.1. Lineage (NCBI taxonomy): Eukaryota > Metazoa > Chordata > Amphibia > Anura > Bombinatoridae > Bombina > Bombina bombina. The sequence continues at coordinate 191,439,658 of NC_069505.1, read as the reverse complement.
ACAAAATATGTCATAAGAGTCATTCACTTTTTGCCTAATCATAATTATTTTTCTTTTGATGAATGTTTTTATCTCCAAAGACATGGGACAGCTATGGGGGCAAAGTTTTCCCCCTCCTTTTTATGGGTTTGTGGTGAGCTGTCACATGTCTATGGGAAGGACAATCCATTCTTAGATAATCTTTATTTCTCTTGTAAGGTGTATCCAGTCCACGGATTCATCCTTTACTTGTGGGATATTCTCCTTCCCTACAGGAAGTGGCAAAGAGAGCACACAGCAGAGCTGTCCATATAGCTCTCCCTCTAGCTCCACCCCTAGTCATTCTCTTTGCTGGCTGTAAGCACTAGGGTCTCTCTCGGGAGGGTAAAGTGAATGTGGTGTTAGAATTGTAGTTTTTATTATCTTCAATCAAAAGTTTGTTATTTTAAATGGTACCGGTTTGTACTATTTAATCTCTAGCAGAAAAGTGATGAAGATTTCTGCTGAGAGGAAGATGATTTTAGCATGTTGTAACTAAAATCCACTGCTGTTCCCACACAGGACTGAGGAATATCAGAAAACTTCAGTTGGGGGGAACGGTTTGCAGGGTAGACTGCAATAAGGTATGTTCAGACATTTATTTCTAGACAAGACTGAGATAATGCTAGAAGAGACTGACAATATCCCCATGAGGGGAGGGTAAGCTATGTTCAGAGACTTAGTAAGGAATTGAATGCTTACATAACAGGGCAAATTATGCTGGTTGACACTAATTCAGGGCAATCGATTGTTTTTTTAGGAAAATATCATTTGTAAGACACTTTGAAAGTCCTTTTGGGTTCTTTCTGGGGTTGCTACCCACATGGCGATATTTTTTTTATTCACTTAGAAGTGGTTTCTTAGGCCTCACAGCTCCGGAGTAGAGTGGGAGGGGCCTAATTTCACGCCTCAGATGCGCATTTAGAATTGCATAGAAGTTCATGCTGCTTCACATGGAAGGTCCTGCTGCTGTTTGAGGGCCTAAAGGAAGCGATATTCCCCCAAATCTGATTAGACTGCTCCGGTTTGGGCATTAAGGGGTTAATCGTTTTGCTTGCTAGTGGTGCAATCTTACTAAGGCTTTAGGTACATACTGTGAAAATTTCAAAAAGATTACTGCATTTTTCGCTGTTTTGCAAAATTGTGTGCCTTTTTTATCTCTTAAAGGCACAGTAACGTTTTCTCAAATTGTATTTTTTAATTGAATTTAATCTGAAGTGGGAGCGAGGGATTTGATGTCTGAGGGAGAAGTCTCTGATTCAGGAAGGGTTCCTCCTCAGACAGATTCAGATACATTGTCTTTTAAATTTAAACTAGAACACCTCCGCGTTTTGCTCAGGGAGGTATTGGCTACTCTGGATGATTGCGACCCTTTGGTAAAATGGACAAGTACCTAGAGGTCCCTGTTTACACTGATGCGTTTCCGGTCCCTAAGAGGATTGCGTATATCGTTACTAGGGAGTGGGATAGACCAGGCGTCCCCTTTGTTCCCCCTCCTGTTTTTAAGAAAATGTTCCCCATATCTGACCCCATGCGGGACTCGTGGCAGACGGTCCCTAAGGTGGAGGGGGCTGTTTCTTCACTTGCTAAGCGCACAACCATACCAATCGAAGACAGTTGTGCTTTTAAAGACCCTATGGATAAAAAGTTAGAGGGTTTACTTAAGAAAATTTTTGTTCAACAAGGTTTTCTTCTCCAACTTATTGCCTGCATTATTCCTGTAACTACTGCAGCTGCTTTCTGGTTTGAGGCGCTGGAAGACTCGCTCCAGACGGAGACCTCATATGAGGAAATTATGGATAGAATTAAGGCTCTAAAGCTAGCTAATTCTTTTATCACAGACGCCGCTTTCCAAATAGCTAAGTTAGCGGCAAAAAAAAATCAGGTTTTGCCATTTTGGCGCACAGGGCGCTATGGCTAAAGTCCTGGTCGGCCGATGTGTTGTCAAAATCCAAGCTTTTGAACATCCCTTTCAAAGGAAAGACCCTCTTCGAGCCTGAATTGAAAGAGATTATTTCAGAAATCACCCAGGGAAAATGCCATGCTCTCCCTCAGGACAAGTCCTTTAAGACAAAGAACAAAGCTAATTTTCGTTCCTTTCGTAATTTCAGGAGTGGCCCCGCTTCATCCTCTCCGACTGCAAAGCAAGAGGGTAACGCTTCACAGCCCAAGGCAACCTGGAAACCTTACCAGGGCTGGAATAAGGATAAACAGGCCAAAAAGCCTGCAGCTGCCACCAAGACAGCATGAAGGGGTAGCCCCCGATTTGGGACCGGATCTAGTAGGGGGCAGACTCTCTCTCTTCGCTCAGGCCTGGGCAAGAGATGTACACGATCCTTGGGCATTAGAGATTGTATCCCAGGGATATCTTCTAGAATTCAAGGACTCTCCTCCAAGGGGAAGGTTCCACATTTCTCGTCTGTCTACAGATCAGACAAAGAAAGAGGCGTTTTTACGCTGTGTAGAAGATCTACATACCATGGGAGTGATCCACCCAGTTCCAATTGCGGAACAAGGGTTGGGTTTTTACTCAAACCTGTTTGTGGTCCCCAAAAAAGAGGGTACTTTCAGACCCATCCTGGATCTAAAAATTCTAAACAGATTCATCAGAGTACCCTCAGTCAAAATGGAGACCATTCGGACAATCTTACCAATGATCCAGGAAGGTCAATATATGACTACCGTGGATCTAAAGGATGCATACCTACACATTCCTATCCACAAAGGTTCGCTTTTCTGGACAAGCATTAACAGTTTGTGGCTCTTCCCTTTGGCTTAGCCACTGCTCCCAGAATTTTCACAAAAGTGCTAGGGTCCCTCCTGGCGGTTCTAAGACCGCGGGGCATAGCAGTGGCGCCTTACCTAGACGACATCTTAATTCAGGCGCCGTCTTTCCAAAGAGCCAAGTCTCACACGGAGATTGTATTGGCCTTTCTGAGGTCTCATGGGTGGAAGGTGAACATCAAAAAGAGTTCTCTTTTCCCTCTCACAAGGGTTCCCTTCCTAGGAACTCTAATAGACTCTGTAGAAATGAAAATATTTCTGACGGAGGTCAGAAAGTTAAAACGCTTAACTACTTGCCGAGTTCTTCATTCCATTCCCCGGCCATCTGTAGCTCAGCGCATGGAGACAATCGGATTAATGGTAGCAGCAATGGACATAGTCCCTTTTGCTCGGATACACCTCAGACCACTGCAACTATGCATGCTCAAACAGTGGAATGGGGAGTATGCAGATTTGTCTCCTCAAATTCAGTTAGACCAGGAGACCAGAGATTCTCTTCTCTGGTGGTTGTCTCAGGATCACCTGTCTCAAGGAATATGTTTCCGCAGGCCAGAGTGGATCATTGTAACGACCGACGCCAGTCTGGTAGGCTGGGGTGCGGTCTGGGACTCCCTGAAAGCTCAGGGCTTATGGTCTCGGGAAGAAACTCTTCTCCCGATAAACATTCTGGAACTGAGGGCGATATTCAACGCTCTTCAGGCATGGCCTCAACTAGCTGCGGCCAAATTCATCAGATTTCAGTTGGACAACATCACGACTGTAGCTTACGTCAATCATCAGGGGGGAACAAAGAGTTCCCTAGCGATGACGGAAGTAACCAAGATAATCAGGTGGGCGGAAAATCACTCCTGCCATCTCTCTGCAATTCACATCCCAGGAGTAGACAACTGGGAGGCGGATTTTCTAAGTCGTCAGACTTTTCACCCGGGGGAGTGGGAACTCCATCCGGAGGAGTTTGCCCAGCTGACTCAGCTATGGGGCATTCCAGAGTTGGATCTGATGGCGTCCCGTCAGAACACCAAACTTCCTCTCTACGGGTCCAGGTCCCGGGATCCCAAGGCGGTATTGATAGATGCTCTAGCAGTGCTTTGGTCCTTCAATCTGGCTTATGTTTTTCCACCGTTTCCCCTTCTCCCTCGTCTGGTCGCCAGAATCAAGCAGGAGAAGGCTTCGGTGATTCTGATAGCGCCTGCGTGGCCATGCAGGACTTGGTATGCAGACCTAGTGGACATGTCATCTGTCCCACCATGGACACTGCCAATGAGGCAGGATCTTCTAATACAGGGTCCGTTCAAGCATCGAAATCTAATTTCTCTGCGTCTGACTGCTTGGAGATTGAACGCTTAATTCTATCAAAGCGTGGTTTCTCTGAGTCAGTTATAGATACCCTGATTCAGGCTAGAAAGTCTGTCACCAGGAAAATCTACCATAAGATATGGCGGAGTTATCTCTGTTGGTGTGAATCCAAGGGTTACTCATGGAGTAAGATTAGGATTCCCAGGATACTGTCTTTCCTCCAAGAAGGATTGGAGAAAGGATTGTCAGCTAGTTCCTTAAAAGGACAGGTATCTTCTCTGTCTATTCTTTTACACAAGCGTCTGGCAGAGGTACCAGACGTTCAAGCGTTTACTCAGGCTTTAGTCAGAATCAAGCCTGTCTATAAACCTGTGTCTCCGCCATGGAGTTTAAATCTAGTTCTTTCAGTTCTTCAAGGGGTTCCGTTTGAACCTTTACATTCCATAGATATTAAGTTGTTATCTTGGAAAGTTTTGTTTTTGGTAGCTATCTCTTCTGCTCGAAGAGTCTCAGAGTTATCTGCCTTACAGTGTGATTCACCTTACCTGGTGTTCCACGCAGATAAGGTAGTTTTGCGTACCAATCCTGGTTTTCTTCCTAAAGTTGTTTCTAACAAGAATATTAACCAGGAAATTGTTGTTCCTTCTCTGTGTCCTAACCCTTCTTCGTATTTCAATTGGCTCTTAAATTAATACAATCAGGGGTCTGCATCGAATGTATAACATCAGGTGTAGAGTGGTTCTGTAGGTCTCTGATGGTGGCATAATATCGAAACGGGTCAGACCAGTCATCCTACACTTGCAAGTGTTTTTTATTGTTCATCCCTGCTACAATACATTTTTCATCTGTGCCTCCGCAGTTTTATCTACGCACAGCCCCTGGGTTATACCTATAAAGCAAAAAGAAAACAAAGCAGCTACACACAGAATCTTTTTTAAAAAAAATCAGAAAAAAACATTAAAAACGGATCGTCTAGCGGCTTATTTATTGATGTTTTTAAAATGTGAGTGACAACTTTAGAGGGCCACTAAACCCAAAATCTTTCATGATTCAGATAGAGAATACAAATTTAAACAACATTACAATTCACTTCTATTATTTATTTTGCTTCATTTTTTAGATATCCTTAGTTAAAGAAAAAGTAATGCACATGGGTGAGCCAATCACACGAGGCTTCTATGTGCAGCAACCATTAAGCAGCTACTGTGCATATCTTGATATGCTTTTCAGCAAAGAATATCAAGAGAATGAAACAAATTAGATAATAGAAGTAAATGAGAAAGATGTTTAAAATTACATTCTCTTTCTAAATCATGAAAGAAAAAATGTGGGTTTCATGTCCCTTTAAGTCTTATAGAATTAGACCAAGGTAATCAAACCAAGAGGGACCCTAAGGCATCTTAATCAAATCCCACTTGGATCCCATGGATGGATCCTGACGTTTATAATACAATAGCTCTGCAGGTACTTATACTTACAGGTTAGTGAGCTGTTAGTAACCAGATGGTTAAGGTAAGGTGTTGGCAAGAAACAGAATGACCCTTTTCAGTGGCTAATATTTAATTCCTTGGATTGTTCACAGTATTTGTGCCCAGAATAACGGTTACCTGCTGAACTGTGACTTTGAGTGACCCCAGAAATTTACCCTTACTGAATCTAGGCATAGTCTGCAGACTGCTATTTGTATCCAGGTAATTAAAGGAATAGGAAAGTCAAAATTAAACTTGCATGATTCAGATAGAGCCGGTCATTTTAAGACGCTTTTAAATTCACTTCTATTTTCAAATCTGCTTCATTCTCTTAGTATCCCTTGTTAAAAAATGAATACGCACATATCCTACACTAGTGGGAGCTGCTGCTAATTGGTGCCTGCACACACTTGTCTCTTGTGATTGGCTAAATAGATATTTTCAGCTTCCTATCAGTAGTGCAATGCTGTCCCTTCAGCAATAGATAACTAGAGAATTAAGAACAGTTTATAATATAATTAAATTGGAAAGTTTTTTAAAATTGTATGTTATATCTGAATCATGAAATAAAATGTTGGGGTTTACTATCCCTTTCATTTATCTAGTTCCTTCTGGGCAGCAATTCTAAACCTTCATTAACACTTTCACATCCTGTGAGCACATGTGCAGGCAATCATATGTAATGAGGATGGTAGGGGGCTGTGAGGTGTGGGTGCATTGAAGGGGATGGTGTTATGTTGTGAGCCTTTATTAGGAAGAATATGGTATATTTTGGTTGCTTGCTGCTCTAGGCCTAGATAAAATGTTTAATCTTCCCACACTTATAAAAAAAAGGTAATGGGGCCAGGACATATTCAGCTAACAGATATCCGACAAGATTCAGAAGCCAGGGGCCAGAGCATGAGGAAGTGGTATTTGGGTGACTAAGGGGACAGTCTCAATGGGAAGTGCGTGAGGTTTAGGTTTCTATAGGACTGATTTGAGTGACCAAGGTGAGTACAGACAGTTCAAGTGCAGGGTCTGTACACTGTCGACTGGCTCAGATTGTGCCAGACAGGTATTTAGGAGGCTTCCCCTGTGTGTGCTGTCCCTAAAGCCCCTTCCTACCCCTGTGTGTTATGTCCCTAAACCTCCTGCCTACCTCTATGTGTGATGTCCCTGAACCCCCTGCCTACCCCTGTGTGTGATGTACCTAAACACCCTGTCTACCCATGTGTGATGTACCTAAACCCCCTGCCTACCCCCGTGTGTAATGTCCCAAAAAAAAAAACAAGCCTACCCGTGTGTAATGTCCCAAAAAAACTAACTGCCTACCCCGTGTGTAATGTCCCCAAACCCCCTGCCTACCCCGGTGTGTGATGTCCCTAAACCCCCTGCCTACCCCGGTGTGATGTCCCTAAACCCCCTGCCTAATCCGGTGTGTGATGTCCCTAAACTCCCTGCCTACCCCGGTCTGATGTCCCTAAGCCCCCTGCCTACCCCTGTGTGTGATGTCCCTAAACCCCCTGCCTACCCCAGTGTGTGATGTCCCTAAACTCCCTGCCTACCCATGTGTGATGTCCCTAAACCCCCTGCCTACCCCGTGTGTAATGTCCCAAAAAAAAAAAAAGCCTACCCCGTGTGTAATGTCCCAAAAAAAACTAACTGCCTACCCCGTGTGTAATGTCCCTAAACCCCCTGCCTACCCCGGTGTGTGACGTTCCTAAATCCCCTGCCTACCCCAGTGTGTGATGTCCCTAAGCCCCCTGCCTATCCCGATGTGTGACGTTCCTAAACCCCCTGCCTACCCCAGTGTGTGATGACCCTAAACCCCCTGCCTACCCCAGTGTGTGATGTCCCTAAACCCCCTGCCTACCCCTGTGTGTGATGTCCCTAAACCCCCTGCCTACCCCAGTGTGTGATGTCCCTAAACCCCCTGCCTACCCCAGTGTGTGATGTCCCTAAACCCCCTTCCTACTCCAGTGTGTGATGTCCCTAAACCCCCTGCCTACCCCGGTGTGTGATGTCCCTAAACCCCCTGCCTACCCCGGTGTATGATGTCCCTAAACCCCCTGCCTACCCTGGTGTATGATGTCCCTAAACCTCCTGCCTACCCCAGTGTGTGATGTCCCTAAACCTCCTGCCTACCCCAGTGTGTGATGTCCCTAAACCCCCTGCCTACCCCTGTGTGTGCTGTCCCTAAACCCCCTGCCTACCCCAGTGTGTGATGTCCCTAAACCCCCTGCCTACCCCAGTGTGTGATGTCCCTAAACCCCCTGCCTACCCCAGTGTGTGATGTCCCTAAACCCCCTGCCTACCCCAGTGTGTGATGTCCCTAAACCCCCTGCCTACCCCAGTGTGTGATGTCCCTAAACCCCCTGCCTACCCCAGTGTGTGATGTACCTAAACCCCCTGCCTACCCCAGTGTGTGATGTCCCTATATCCCCTGCTTTCCTCTGTACCTGTTTCACCCCAATGTGTTCCCCATTTTCCTTCTGGTAATTTAGCGCTATGCTGTTCAGTTTCCCATGCTCCCCCTTGGGTGGGCCCTGAGCCATTGTGCACAGAGCCCTTATATGACATTGGTGCTGGCAAGTGACTGAAATATTAATCAGGCTTTTTGTGTTGTATAACACATGTGAGTCTGTTACAGGCGCTTTCCCTACAGAGAGCCATTCTGTATAAAATAAGAACAATTTGGTTCTTTCTAAGTAACCTATAAAAAGTGTTTAACCCCTTCTCCTGCAGCAGTGACTGGAACATTCTTAATCACTGTAAACGGGTGAGTGAATTTCAGCTCCTGTGATAAATATTTACCCCATTTTGTGTTGGAATATGTCCTAGGGCAGGGGCGGATGTGAGGGCATGGGATCTAGGAAAGTATGCATCAGAGCGTGTCTTTTAATGGGTATAGGCAGTCGGACATTAAAGCTACTTAGTTTGGAACCTAAAGCCACCACCTGGGCTCTGAGCTTTGTAAGATCCCTACTGACCCATTGTCAGCTGCCCATAAGGACACACACACAAGCTCTGCTGATCCTTTCTGAGCCTCAGATCAGGGACTGCGCTCACTGTTTCAGCCCAAACAACATGGAATAAATGCACTAATGACCAAGTTAGAAATCGCTTTGGTTTCAAAACAATGGACTTGAGACCAAAACACACAAAGCTCCCAAAAGACGGAGCCTTTCATTACTCACTATAGCAGTACGTTCCATTTCAGTTAGTTTAGTGGAGGTTATGCAATTAAAGGGATACAGAACTGACATTTTTTGTAGTACAGTGACAGTAATTGTTGTGTTGCTATAGAATAACATATCAGTCAAGTGTAAACTTTTTTTTAAAACAAATTAACATTTTGCTGGCTGCAATTGATTTTCAGTAGTTGAACTCTATCCAACACTTGGCTTATTTGGGGGAGCCAATCAGGGCTTGAGTCTACAGCTAACAAGGCTAGCCACTGTCCTTATGTTCATATAAAGTGTATTGCTTTGCTGTTGTTCTCTGGTAAAGCCAGTTAGGGACATACATGTAACAAGGTTAGCCTTGAGAAGTCAGCAGGTGCATTTCAAGTTCTGATTAAAGTATATTGTAAAGTTCTTAGCCACAACTTAACATTTTTATTATTATTATTTTTTATTGAGGACAACATAGTAACTGCGTCTAACACAAGATTCAAGCATGGTTAATAGTTACATCATATCTGATAGTTTGACACATACTCAATAGAATAAAGTCCTCGTTTTTGTCCCCTTGTTTGACATGGTCACTCTTGCACCTATGATGCATCAAAAGTCTGAATCTAGGGGTTGGTAATATATACAGCAGAACACAAAAAACGCTGCTACCGACCCACTCCTCTTCAATTCCGCCTGAAGCGAAAGTTAAGAAGCAGATGACCTAAGACCGCTGCTCTTTAACTCGTCTGCCACCTCTGAAGTGGCGGATAGCAATCAGCCCGATCGAATACGATCAGGTTGATTGACACCCCCTGCTACGAATCTGCAGGGGGCGGTGTTGCACCATCAGTTCAAAAGAACTGCTGGTGCAATGATAAATACGCTGTCTGCATTTATCCATGTGCGGCGGACATGATTCGCTATAGCGCATCCTGTCTGTCCGCACCATGATAAATCTACTCCTACACAAGATAGATAAGGAAAAGGAATGTTATGCTAACATATCCAATTAAACAACAGGAAAATGGAAATGCAAACTACCAGAACTGAATGTTCCAACATTACAAACACCAACACTCTCAGTGTTAAATTCAAATAGGTAGCATGAATAAGCCTTGAAAACAGTTATTTTAAAGGGACACTGAACTAAAAAAAAAGTTGACATTAATCAAATAAACAATGTGAAACAATACACTTGGCAATGTACTCTGCGTTTTAAACAGTTACCATTTTGCCCCAATCGTTTTTAAAACTTTTGTCATTTTCCAAACCCACTCCGTGGGTACCGTTTCAAGGTGTCGTATTCTGGCTTACAACCCAGGTAGGAATATGGCGGCATTTAGCCGCAATGCACCTGTGGAAGCTTCAAGGACGTCAATGAATATGTCACTCACTGGATGTGTCTATTGATTCCAGTGTTCAGATTATGGCAGCATCGGCTTTATCTAACCAACATTTCATGCCTGATATGGGCAGACGAAATGCACATGCGCTACACAACGAAACAGTTTGTTAATTATATTCATCTAAACGGCTGCAGATTGGATGATGAAGTCGACAATAGTACAGCCCATATTAGAGGGTTGGCTTGAATGACATCAGGATTAAAAATATAAAGTTAATTTTTAATATGTTACTTGCTTCATTCGGCAGTGAAAGTAAGTACATTTTATAAGTTTAAGCCTGATAAGACCGTTTATATAATCAGTGTACACATATAAAAAAAACACAGTAATCCTTTAACCTTAAGTTATATATGGCTAAACCTCACAGTAAGTCTATATAGGTACATTAGTAGGCTAAACTTATCTGTTATGTATATGTAACTGTATGGGAATAGGAAGATAAACATCATTATTGCTCTATAAGGAAATTATCCTGTGTCTACCAGGTGGGCATACAGTTAACTATACATATCAGGGCATTGGAGCACCGCTTGGTTAAAGCATATATTTAATTTAAATAGTTACTCCCCTTCTTTTTCTCTAGTGATTCAACATATATGCAGGTTATATTTATGTTGTCAGGTGTGTAGCTGCATCTTATGTACTATTTATGAGCTTCAACTTCTAAATCCCGCCCTGGCCACAAGCCGTGAGGAGGGGAGGATGTATATTCAAAATATGCACTATCAGTGCTCTAAATGCATCTGGTTAGGCGGGTTTCCCTCCTTAATATTATACATTGAATGATGTCAAAGACTATTGGAGCAATATGATTTAATATAAAAGAGATGTTACCGCTATCGCTGTAATGCAGTCAGGTATTCTCGTGTTGTGTACATTATAAAACAGATTTTTTTTTTAGATAGACAGTTAAGGAAGAAAGAGAACGGGGGTTGTTAGCGCATAGTCTTTTAAGTCACTTGATAAAATAAAACATATATTTATTAATGTATATTAAAGGTCCGGTTCAGTCAATCTCTGTAACCGGATAATAGGCCTAAAATCCAGGGGAATACGAAATATTTATGAAAAATTCTACCAAAAACTATGGCTAATTGGAAACAAACAGTTCCCCAAGTAAGAGTAAATTAGTCATAGCACTAGCAACATACACTCATGGAAAGAACAAACATACACAACAGCCGTTCCTTTAAACCATGTCCCCCAAGTATTTCCAGGTAAATTTGGAAATCAGACGGTATTACTTATTTTGCAGACCATGGAACTTCACCATTTATGCAAATTATTTTAACTTTATGTAATGAATAGATTGATGTAAGTTTTGCCACCTTTTTCTGTGCTTCCAATCTGGATCACTGTGGCCTGTGGTGGCTTTTATTTGAGAAGCAATAAACTACTCTCACCCCTAGTAAGCAGTTAAAATAATCTTACCTCATACTGCCCTAGACATCTGACTACATACATTATTCTACTTTACTGTTAGCACTAAGATGGTGAATAAAGTATTTGTATTATTGTAGGAAGTGGTTGGCACATCCACTTACTGAGCTTTGTGGCACTATTGAGAAAAGTGTGGACAAGTAGATATGAGCCAGACATATTTATGTTAAACTTTTGTGCATGGTAGATGGGCAGCTTCCCAAACTACTATAGCCTGGTGAGCTTGCGTAGAGGATGTGGGGCTTCTGAGAGTGACGTGCACCTCATCATTTGCCATGGAATAGAAGCTAGAACGTGGAACAGTTAGATTTAGTGTAATTGTGAGGGATCTTCAGCCTGTCTACCCTAGAGATTGGATCTGGCATGCAGGAAGGATTTATTGAGATTCTTTGATGAGCTTGACTTGGGGGCAGTCTTTAGGTAGGTAAAGACCTCAGATAATGGAAGCTGGCAGATAAAGATCTCAGATAACAAAAGCTGGCAGAATAAAGATCTCAGATACCAAAGTTGGCAGATAAAGATCTCAGATACCAAAAGTTGGCAGATAAAGATCTCAGATACCAGAAGTTGGCAGATAAAGATCTCAGATAACGGAAGCTTGCTGATAAAGATCTCAGATACCAGAAGTTGGAAGATAAAGATCTCAGATACCAGAAGTTGGCAGATAAAGATCTCAGATACCAGAAGTTGGCAGATAAAGATCTCAGATACCAGAAGTTGGCAGATAAAGATCTCAGATACCAGAAGTTGGCAGATAAAGACCTCAGATACCAGAAGCCAGCAGATAAAGACCTCAGATACCGGAGGCTGGCAGATAAACATCTCGGATGACAGAGGCTGGCACCGCAGCCATTACAAAACTTGTCGGTATAGCTGTACCGCAAGCCTTTTAGCCTGTAACGCAACGTCAGTCCCTCACTCGTAAAAATTACATTTTTTCATGTGACTTCCATAGCGCAGCCATTATAAGTTTTGCGTTCTGGCTAAAAAGCTTGCGTTGCACCATATAACGACAAGATAACACCGTAACACCTCTGAAAGCAGTAGTTATGAGTTTTAAGCTACAAAACTGTTACATAAAACTCATAACTAAACTGTTACAAAGTACACTAACACCCATAAACTACCTATTACCCCTAAACCGAGGCCCTCCCGCATCGCAAACACTATTTTAAAGTTATTAACCCCTTATCTGTCACTCCCGACATCACCACCACCACCAATAAAATGTATTAACCCCTATTCCTCCGCTCCCCGACATTGTCACCACTATAATAAAATTAACCCCTAAACCACCGCCCTCCCGCATCGCAAACACTATTTAAATATCATTAACCCCTAATCTGCCATCCGCCCGCATCGCCCCCACTATACTAAAGTTATTAAGCCTTATTCTGCCGCCACTATAATAAACCTATTAACCCCTAAACCGCAAGCCCCCCACAACAAAATATACTAAATTAAACTATTAACCCCTAAACCGAAAGCCCCCCACATCGCAATAAACTGATTTAAACTAGTAACCCCTAAACCTAACACCCCCTAACTTTATATTAAAATTACAATTTCCCAATCTTAAATTAAATTAAAACTTACCTGTCAAATTAAAAAAAACTAAGTTTAAACTAACAATTAAACTAATATAACTATTTAACTAATATTTAACTAACTATCAATTAAATAAAACTAACATACACATTAAAAAAATCCTAACACTACTATACAAATTACAAACTATCTAATTACAAAAAATAAAAAATACTAAATTACGAAAAATAACAAACAAAATTATCGAAAATAAAAAAGAATTACACCTAATCTAATAGCCCTATCAAAATAAAAAAGCCCACCCAAAATAAAATAAAAAACCTAGCCTACAATAAACTACCAATAGCCCTTAAAAGGACCTTTTGTAAGGCATTGCCTTAAGTTAAACAGCTCTTTTACCTAGGTTTAAAAGTATCTTTTTTTCCCTATAGACATCAATGGGGCTGCGTTACAGAGCTTTTCGTTTCGCGATTGCAGGTTTTAGGTTTTTTCAGACACCTTCTCCCCATTGATGTCTATGGGGAAAGTGTGCACGAGCACGTTAAAACAGCGCTTGTATTTTGTGCGTTATGGAGCTTAACGCAACCATATTGCACGCACAAGCCGGCTGTTTGAAAACTTGTAATGGCTGCGCTATAGAGGGTTAAATAACGCAACTTTCGTTAAATTCCCTATAGCGCGCATAACTCGGAATCTACCTGTTAGATAGTGGAAGCTGGCAGATAAAGATGTCAGATAACGGAAGCTGGCAGATAAAGATCTTCGATAACAGAAGCTGGCAAATAAAGATCTCAGATAACAGAAGCTGGCAGATAAGGATCTCAGATAACGGAAGCTGGCAGATAAAGATCTCAAATAACGGAAGCTGGCAGATAACAATCTCAGATAACGGAAGCTGGCAGATAAAGATCTCAGATAACGGAAGCTGGCAGATAACAATCTCAGATAACGGAAGCTGGCAGATAAAGATCTATAAACAGATAACAGATAAGATAGCAGATAACGATCTCAGATAACGGAAGCTGGCAGATAAAGATCTCAGTTAACGGAAGCTGGCAGATAAAGATATCAGATAATGGAAGCTGGCAAATAAAGATATCAGATAACAGAAGCTGGCAGATAAGGATCTCAGATAACGGAAGCTGGCAGATGAAGATCTCAGATAACGGAAGCTGGCAAATAAAGATATCAGATAACAGAAGCTGGCAGATAAGGATCTCAGATAACGGAAGCTGGCAGATGAAGATCTCAGATAACGGAAGCTGGCAAATAAAGATATCAGATAACAGAAGCTGGCAGATAAGGATCTCAGATAACGGAAGCTGGCAGATAAAGATCTCACGGCTAGATTTAGAGTTTGGCGTTAGCCGTCAAAACCAGCGTTAGAGGCTCCTAACGCTGGTTTTGGGCTACCGCTGGTATTTAGAGTCAGTCAGGAAAGGGTCTAACGCTCACTTTGCAGCCGCGACTTTTCCATACCGCAGATCCCCTTACGTCAATTGCGTATCCTATCTTTTCAATGGGATCTTTCTAACGCCGGTATTTAGAGTCGTGGCTGAAGTGAGCGTTAGAAATCTAACGACAAAACTCCAGCCGCAGAAAAAAAACAGGAGTTAAGAGCTTTATGAGCTAACGCCGGTTTATAAAGCTCTTAACTACTGTGCTCTAAAGTACACTAACACCCATAAACTACCTATACACCCCTAAACCGAGGCCCCCCCACACCGCCGCCACCTACGTTATCCCTATGTACCCCTAATCTGCTGCCCTTAATACCGCCGACCCCTATATTATATTTATTAACCCCTAATCTGCCGTCCCCGCTATCGCTGACACCTGCATATTTTTTTTAACCCCTAATCTGCCGCTCCGTACACCGCCGCAACCTACATTATACCTATGTACCCCTAATCTGCTGCCCCTAACACAGCCGACCCCTATATTATATTTATTATCCCCTAATCTGCCGCCCCCAACGTCGCCTCCACCTACCTACAATTATTAACCCCTAATCTGCCGACCGGACCACACCGCTACTATAATAAATGTATTAACCCCTAAAGCTAAGTCTAACCCTAACACTAACACCCCCCTAACTTAAATATAATTTAAATCTAACGAAATAAATTAACTCTTATTAAATAAATTATTCCTATTTAAAGCTAAATACTTACCTGTAAAATAAACCCTAATATAGCTACAATATAAATTATAATTATATTGTAGCTATTTTAGGATTAATATTTATTTTACAGGCAACTTTGTAATTATTTTAACCAGGTACAATAGCTATTAAATAGTTAATAACTATTTAATAGTAAGGGACGTCATCCAAGATTCAGATTCAAGTTCAATCAGATTGAGCTTGCATTCTATTGGCTGATCGGAACAGCCAATCGGATTGAACTTGAATCTGAATCTTGGATGACGTCCCTTAAAGGAACCGTCATTCGTCGGGAAGTCGTCGGTGAAGATGGATGTTCCGCGTCGGTGGGATGACCATGGATCCGGAAGAAAGAAGATTGAAGATGCCGCTTGATAGAAGACTTCAGCCCGATCATGGACCTCTTCAGCTCCCGCTTGGATGAAGACTTCAGTCGGATCATGGACCTCTTCAGCTCCCGCTTGGATCAAGACTTCAGTCGGATCATGGACATCTTCAGCCCCCCGCTTGGGCTTGGATGAAGACTTCGGAGGCTCCTCAGGACCGATCGGTGAACCCGGTGTGGTGAAGACAAGGTAGGGAGATCTTCAGGGGCTTAGTGTTAGGTTTATTTAAGGGGGGTTTGGGTTAGATTAGGGGTATGTGGGTGGTGGGTTGTAATGTTGGGGGGGGGTATTGTATGGGTTTTTTTTACAGGCAAAAGAGCTGAATTATTTGGGGCATGCCCCGCAAAGGGCCCTTTTCAGGGCTGGTAAGGTAAAAGAGCTTTTCTATTTTAATTTTAGAATAGGGTAGGGCATTTTTTTTATTTTGGGGGTCTTTGTTATTTTATTAGGGGGCTTAGAGTAGGTGTAATTAGTTTAAAATTGTTGTAATATTTTTCTAATGTTTGTAAATATTTTTTTATTTTTTGTAACTTAGTTCTTTTTTATTTTTTGTACTTTAGTTAGTTTATTTAATTGTATTTATTTGTAGGTATTGTATTTAATTAATTTATTGATAGTGTAGTGTTAGGTTTAATGGTAGATAATTGTAGATAGTTTATTTAATTAATTTATTGATAGTGTAGTGTTAGGTTTATTTGTAACTTAGGTTAGGATTTATTTTACAGGTAATTTTGTAATTATTTTAACTAGATAACTATTAAATAGTTATTAACTATTTAATAGCTATTGTACCTGGTTAAAATAATTACAAAGTTGCCTGTAAAATAAATATTAATCCTAAAATAGCTACAATATAATTATAATTTATATTGTAGCTATATTAGGGTTTATTTTACAGGTAAGTATTTAGATTTAAATAGGAATAATTTATTTAATAAGATTTATTTTATTTTGTTAGATTTAAATTATATTTAAGTTAGGGGGGTGTTAGGGTTAGGGTTAGACTTAGCTTTAGGGGTTAATACATTTATTATAGTAGCGGTGTGGTCCGGTCGGCAGATTAGGGGTTAATAATTGTAGGTAGGTGGAGGCGACGTTGGGGGCGGCAGATTAGGGGTTAATAAATATAATATAGGGGTCGGCGATGTTAGGGGCAGCAGATTAGGGGTACATAGGTATAATGTAGGTTGCGGCGGTGTACGGAGCGGCAGATTAGGGGTTAATAATAATATGCAGGGGTCAGCGATAGCGGGGGCGGCAGATTAGGGGTTAATAAGTGTAAGGTTTGGGTTGTTTAGACTCGGGGTACATGTTAGGGTGTTAGGTGCAGACATAGGAAGTGTTTCCCCATAGGAAACAATGGGGCTGCGTTAGGAGCTGAACGCTGCTTTTTTGCAGGTGTTAGGTTTTTTTCAGCTCAAACTGCCCCATTGTTTCCTATGGGGTTATCGTGCACGAGCACGTTTTTGAAGCTGGCCGCGTCCGTAAGCAACGCTGGTATTTAGAGTTGCAGTGGCGGTAAATTATGCTCTACGCTCCTTTTTTGGAGCCTAACGCACTGAAAACCCAGCTATTCTGTGAACTCTAAATACCAGCGGTATTTAAAAGATGTGGCCAAAAAAAAGCCAGCGTTAGCTACACGGGTCGTTACCGACAAAACTCTAAATCTAGCCGTCAGATTACAGAAGCTGGCAGATAACGATCTCAGATAACTGAAGCTGGCAAATAAAGATCTCAGATAACGGAAGCTGGCAGAAAAGGATCTCAGATAACAGAAGCTGGCAGATAAAGATCTCAGATAACGGAAGCTGGCAGATAAAGTTCTCAGATAACAGAAGCTGGCTGATAAAGATCTCAGATAACGGAAGCTGGCAGATAAAGTTCTCAGATAACAAGCTGGAAGATAAAGATCTCAGATAACGGAAGCTGATAGATAAGGATCTCAGATAATGGAAGCTGGCAAATAAAGATCTCAGATAACGGATGCTGGCAGATAAGGATCTCAGATAACGGAAGCTGGCAGATAAAGATATCAGATAACAGAAGTTGGCAGATAAAGATCTCAGATAACAGAAGCTGGCAGATAAAGATTTCAGATAACAGAACCTGGCAGATAAGGAACTCAGATAACCGAAGCTTGCAGATAAGGATCTCAGATAACAGAAGCTGATAGATAAGGATCTCAGATAACGGAAGCTGGCAAATAAAGATCTCAGATAACGTATGCTGGCAGATAAGGATCTCAGATAACGGAAGCTGGCAGATAAAGATATCAGATAACAGAAGTTGGCAGATAAAGATCTCAGATAACAGAAGCTGGCAGATAAAGATTTCAGATAACAGAACCTGGCAGAAAAGGATCTCAGATAACGGAAGCTGGCAGATAAAGATCTCAGATAACAGAAGCTGGCAGATAACGATCTCAGATAACGGAAGCTGGCAGATAAAGATCTCAGATAATGGAAGCTGGCAGATAAAGATCTCAGATAATGAAAGCTGGCAGATACAGATCTCAGATAACAAGCTGGCAGATAAAGATCTCAGATAACAGAAGCTGGCAGATAAAGATCTCAGATAACAGAAGTTGGCAGATAAGGATCTCAGATCACGGAAGCTGATAGATAAGGATCTCAGATAACGGAAGCTGGCAAATAAAGATCTCAGATAACGGATGCTGGCAGATAAGGATCTCAGATAACGGAAGCTGGCAGATAAAGATATCAGATAACAGAAGTTGGCAGATAAAGATCTCAGATAACAGAAGCTGGCAGATAAAGATTTCAGATAACAGAACCTGGCAGATAAGGAACTCAGATAACCGAAGCTGGCAGATAAGGATCTCAGATAACAGAAGCTGGCAGATACAGATCTCAGATAACAGAAGTTGGCAGGTAAAGATCTCAGATAACAGAAGCTGGCAGATAAAGATCTCAGATAACTGAAGTTGTCAGATAAAGATCTCAGTTAACGGAAGCTAGTAGGTAAAGATCTCAGATAACGGAAGCTGGCAGATAAAGATCTTAGATTTATTTATAAATTATTTTACCAGGAAGGGTACATTGAGATTTCTCTAGTTTTCAAGTATGTCCTGGGTCCACAAAACATTGCCTTGATATAATAGGGTACAATAAAATACAAAAACAATATTAATACATAATAATTGCAAAATTTAACATAGAACAGGTAGGAAATATATAATCAACCATGACAGGTGTATTCTGTTTTGAAATATGCAAAGAGGGATCTCTTAAAGTATTTTAGGCTTGGGGAAGGTTTTAAAGTGTGCGGGAGGTCGTTCCATAATTGTGGATAACAGAAGCTGTTAGGTAAAGATCTCAGATAACAGAAGCTGGCAGATAAAGATCTCAGATAACGGAAGTTGTCAGATAAAGATCTCAGTTAACAGAAGCTGGTAGGTAAATATCTCAGATAACGGAAGCGGGTGATAAAGATCTCAGATAACAGAAGCTGTTAGGTAAATGTCTCAGATAACGAAAGCTGGCTGATAAAGATCTCAGATAACGGAAGCTGGCTGATAAAGATCTCAGATAACGGAAGCTGGCTGACAAAGATCTTAGATAACAGAAGCTGGCTGATAAACATCTCAGATAACAGAAGCTGGCAGATAATAAAATTAACCCCTAAACCACCGCCCTCCCGCATCGCAAACACTATTTAAATATCATTAACCCCTAATCTGCCATCCGCCCGCATCGCCCCCACTATACTAAAGTTATTAAGCCTTATTCTGCCGCCACTATAATAAACCTATTAACCCCTAAACCGCAAGCCCCCCACAACAAAATATACTAAATTAAACTATTAACCCCTAAACCGAAAGCCCCCCACATCGCAATAAACTGATTTAAACTAGTAACCCCTAAACCTAACACCCCCCTAACTTTATATTAAAATTACAATCTCCCAATCTTAAATTAAATTAAAACTTACCTGTCAAATTAAAAAAAAATAAGTTTAAACTAACAATTAAACTAATATAACTATTTAACTAATATTTAACTAACTATCAATTAAATAAAACTAACATACACATTAAAAAAATCCTAACACTACTATACAAATTACAAACTATCTAATTACAAAAAATACTAAATTACGAAAAATAACAAGCAAAATTATCAAAAATAAAAAAGAATTACACCTAATCTAATAGCCCTATCAAAATAAAAAAGCCCACCCAAAATAAAATAAAAAACCTAGCCTACAATAAACTACCAAAAGCCCTTAAAAGGACCTTTTGTAAGGCATTGCCTTAAGTTAAACAGCTCTTTTACCTAGGTTTAAAAGTATCTTTTTTTCCCTATAGACATCAATGGGGCTGCGTTACAGAGCTTTTCGTTTCGCGATTACAGGTGTTAGGTTTTTTCAGACACCTTCTCCCCATTGATGTCTATGGGGAAAGTGTGCACGAGCACGTTAAAACAGCGCTTGTATTTTGTGCGGTATGGAGCTTAACGCAACCATATTGCACGCACAATCCGGCTGTTTGAAAACTTGTAATGGCTGCGCTATAGAGGGTTAAATAACGCAACTTTCGTTAAATTCCCTATAGCGCGCATAACTCGGAATCTACCTGTTAGATAGTGGAAGCTGGCAGATAAAGATGTCAGATAACGGAAGCTGGCAGATAAAGATCTTCGATAACAGAAGCTGGCAAATAAAGATCTCAGATAACAGAAGCTGGCAGATAAGGATCTCAGATAACGGAAGCTGGCAGATAAAGATCTCAAATAACGGAAGCTGGCAGATAACAATCTCAGATAACGGAAGCTGGCAGATAACAATCTCAGATAACGGAAGCTGGCAGATAAAGATCTATAAACAGATAACAGATAAGATAGCAGATAACGATCTCAGATAACGGAAGCTGGCAGATAAAGATCTCAGTTAACGGAAGCTAGCAGATAAAGATATCAGATAATGGAAGCTGGCAGGTAAAGATCTCAGATAATGGAAGTTGTTAGGTAAAGATCTCATATAACAGAAGCTGACAGATAAGGATCTCAGATAACGGAAGCTGGCAGATAAAGATCTCAGATAACAGAAGCTGGCATATAACTATCTCAGATAACGGAAGCTGGCAAATAAAGATCTCAGATAACAGAAACTCTCAGATAACGGAAGCTGGCAGATAAAGATCTCAGATTACAGAAGCTCCCAGATAACGATCTCAGATAACTGAAGCTGACAAATAAAGATCTCAGATAACGGAAGCTGGCAGATATAGATCTCAGATAACAGAAGCTGGCAGAAAAGGATCTCAGATAACGGAAGCTGGCAGATAAAGATCTCAGATAACAGAAGCTGGCAGATAAAGATCTCAGATAACAGAAGCTGGCAGATAACGATCTCAGATAACGGAAGCTGGCAGATAAAGATCTAAGATAACGGAAGCTGGCAGATAAAGATCTCAAATAACGGCAGCTGGCAGATAAAGATCTCAGATAACGGAAGCTGGCAGATAAAGATCTCAGATAACAGAAGTTGCAGAAAAGGATCTCAGATAACGGAAGCTGTCAGATAAAGATCTCAGATAACAGAAGCTGTCAGATAAAGATCTCAGATAACGAAAGCCGACAGATAAGGATATCAGATAACGGAAGCTGGCAGATAAAGATCTAAGATAACGGAAGCTGGCAGATAAAGTTCTCAGATAACAGAAGCTGGCAGATAAAGATCTCAGATAACAGACGCTGGCAGATAAAGATCTCAGATAACGGAAGCTGGCAGATAAAGATCTCAGATAACAGAAGTTGCAGAAAAGGATCTCAGATAACAGAAGTTGGCAGATAAGGATCTCAGATAACGGAAGCTGATAGATAAGGATCTCAGATAACGGAAGCTGGCAAATAAAGATCTCAGATAACGGATGCTGGCAGATAAAGATCCCAGATAACATAAGCTGGCAGATAAGGATCTCAGATAACGGAAGCTGGCAGATAAAGATATCAGATAACAGAAGTTGGCAGATAAAGATCTCAGATAACAGAAGCTGGCAGATAAGGATTTCAGATAACAGAAACTGGCAGATAAGGAACTCAGATAACGGAAGCTGGCAGATAAGGATCTCAGATAACGGAAGCTGGCAGATACATATCTCAGATAACGGAAGCTGGCAGATACAGATCTCAGATAACAGAAGTTGGCAGGTAAAGATCTCAGATAACAGAAGCTGGCAGATAAAGATCTCAGATAACTGAAGTTGTCAGATAAAGATCTCAGTTAACGGAAGCTAGTAGGTAAAGATCTCAGATAACGGAAGCTGGCAGATAAAGATCTTAGATTTATTTATAAAATATTTTACCAGGAAGGGTACATTGAGATTTCTCTAGTTTTCAAGTATGTCCTGGGTCCACAAAACATTGCCTTGATATAATAGGGTACAATAAAATACAAAAACAATATTAATACATAATAATTGCAAAATTTAACATAGAACATGTAGGAAATATATAATCAACAATGACAGGTGCATTCTGTTTTGAAATATGCAAAGAGGGATCTCTTAAAGTATTTTAGGCTTGGGGAAGGTTTTAAAGTGTGCGGGAGGTCGTTCCATAATTGTGGATAACAGAAGCTGTTAGGTAAAGATCTCAGATAACAGAAGCTGGCAGATAAAGATCTCAGAAAACGGAAGTTGTCAGATAAAGATCTCAGTTAACGGAAGCTGGTAGGTAAATATCTCAGATAACGGAAGCGGGTGATAAAGATCTCAGATAACAGAAGCTGTTAGGTAAATGTCTCAGATAACGAAAGCTGGCTGATAAAGATCTCAGATAACGGAAGCTGGCTGACAAAGATCTTAGATAGCAGAAGCTGGCTGATAAACATCTCAGATAACAGAAGCTGGCTGATAAACATCTCAGATAACAGAAGCTGGCAGATAAAGATCTCAGATAACAGAAGCTGGCAGATAAAGATCTCAGATAACGGAAGCTGGCAGATAAAGCTCTCAGATAACGGAAGATGGCAGATAAAGATCTCACACAGCGGAAGCTGGCAGATAAAAATCTCAGATAACGGAAGCGGGGTGATAAAGATCTCAGATAACAGAAGCTGGTAGGTAAGGATCTCAAATAACGGAAGCTGGCTGATAAAGATCTCGGATAACAGAAGCTGGCTGATAAAGATCTCAGACAACGGAAGCTGGCAGATAAAGATCTCAGATAACAGAAGCTGGCAGATAAAGATCTCAGATAACAGAAGCTGGCAGATAAAGATCTCAGATAACAGAAGTTGCAGAAAAGGATCTCAGATAACAGAAGTTGGCAGATAAGGATCTCAGATAACGGAAGCTGATAGATAAGGATCTCAGATAACGGAAGCTGGCAAATAAAGATCTCAGATAACGGATGCTGGCAGATAAAGATCCCAGATAACATAAGCTGGCAGATAAGGATCTCAGATAACGGAAGCTGGCAGATAAAGATATCAGATAACAGAAGTTGGCAGATAAAGATCTCAGATAACAGAAGCTGGCAGATAAGGATTTCAGATAACAGAAACTGGCAGATAAGGAACTCAGATAACGGAAGCTGGCAGATAAGGATCTCAGATAACGGAAGCTGGCAGATACATATCTCAGATAACGGAAGCTGGCAGATACAGATCTCAGATAACAGAAGTTGGCAGGTAAAGATCTCAGATAACAGAAGCTGGCAGATAAAGATCTCAGATAACTGAAGTTGTCAGATAAAGATCTCAGTTAACGGAAGCTAGTAGGTAAAGATCTCAGATAACGGAAGCTGGCAGATAAAGATCTTAGATTTATTTATAAAATATTTTACCAGGAAGGGTACATTGAGATTTCTCTAGTTTTCAAGTATGTCCTGGGTCCACAAAACATTGCCTTGATATAATAGGGTACAATAAAATACAAAAACAATATTAATACATAATAATTGCAAAATTTAACATAGAACATGTAGGAAATATATAATCAACAATGACAGGTGCATTCTGTTTTGAAATATGCAAAGAGGGATCTCTTAAAGTATTTTAGGCTTGGGGAAGGTTTTAAAGTGTGCGGGAGGTCGTTCCATAATTGTGGATAACAGAAGCTGTTAGGTAAAGATCTCAGATAACAGAAGCTGGCAGATAAAGATCTCAGAAAACGGAAGTTGTCAGATAAAGATCTCAGTTAACGGAAGCTGGTAGGTAAATATCTCAGATAACGGAAGCGGGTGATAAAGATCTCAGATAACAGAAGCTGTTAGGTAAATGTCTCAGATAACGAAAGCTGGCTGATAAAGATCTCAGATAACGGAAGCTGGCTGACAAAGATCTTAGATAGCAGAAGCTGGCTGATAAACATCTCAGATAACAGAAGCTGGCTGATAAACATCTCAGATAACAGAAGCTGGCAGATAAAGATCTCAGATAACAGAAGCTGGCAGATAAAGATCTCAGATAACGGAAGCTGGCAGATAAAGCTCTCAGATAACGGAAGATGGCAGATAAAGATCTCACACAGCGGAAGCTGGCAGATAAAAATCTCAGATAACGGAAGCGGGGTGATAAAGATCTCAGATAACAGAAGCTGGTAGGTAAGGATCTCAAATAACGGAAGCTGGCTGATAAAGATCTCGGATAACAGAAGCTGGCTGATAAAGATCTCAGACAACGGAAGCTGGCAGATAAAGATCTCAGATAACAGAAGCTGGCAGATAAAGATCTCAGATAACAGAAGCTGGCAGATAAAGATCTCAGATAACAGAAGTTGCAGAAAAGGATCTCAGATAACAGAAGTTGGCAGATAAGGATCTCAGATAACGGAAGCTGATAGATAAGGATCTCAGATAACGGAAGCTGGCAAATAAAGATCTCAGATAACGGATGCTGGCAGATAAAGATCCCAGATAACATAAGCTGGCAGATAAGGATCTCAGATAACGGAAGCTGGCAGATAAAGATATCAGATAACAGAAGTTGGCAGATAAAGATCTCAGATAACAGAAGCTGGCAGATAAGGATTTCAGATAACAGAAACTGGCAGATAAGGAACTCAGATAACGGAAGCTGGCAGATAAGGATCTCAGATAACGGAAGCTGGCAGATACATATCTCAGATAACGGAAGCTGGCAGATACAGATCTCAGATAACAGAAGTTGGCAGGTAAAGATCTCAGATAACAGAAGCTGGCAGATAAAGATCTCAGATAACTGAAGTTGTCAGATAAAGATCTCAGTTAACGGAAGCTAGTAGGTAAAGATCTCAGATAACGGAAGCTGGCAGATAAAGATCTTAGATTTATTTATAAAATATTTTACCAGGAAGGGTACATTGAGATTTCTCTAGTTTTCAAGTATGTCCTGGGTCCACAAAACATTGCCTTGATATAATAGGGTACAATAAAATACAAAAACAATATTAATACATAATAATTGCAAAATTTAACATAGAACATGTAGGAAATATATAATCAACAATGACAGGTGCATTCTGTTTTGAAATATGCAAAGAGGGATCTCTTAAAGTATTTTAGGCTTGGGGAAGGTTTTAAAGTGTGCGGGAGGTCGTTCCATAATTGTGGATAACAGAAGCTGTTAGGTAAAGATCTCAGATAACAGAAGCTGGCAGATAAAGATCTCAGAAAACGGAAGTTGTCAGATAAAGATCTCAGTTAACGGAAGCTGGTAGGTAAATATCTCAGATAACGGAAGCGGGTGATAAAGATCTCAGATAACAGAAGCTGTTAGGTAAATGTCTCAGATAACGAAAGCTGGCTGATAAAGATCTCAGATAACGGAAGCTGGCTGACAAAGATCTTAGATAGCAGAAGCTGGCTGATAAACATCTCAGATAACAGAAGCTGGCTGATAAACATCTCAGATAACAGAAGCTGGCAGATAAAGATCTCAGATAACAGAAGCTGGCAGATAAAGATCTCAGATAACGGAAGCTGGCAGATAAAGCTCTCAGATAACGGAAGATGGCAGATAAAGATCTCACACAGCGGAAGCTGGCAGATAAAAATCTCAGATAACGGAAGCGGGGTGATAAAGATCTCAGATAACAGAAGCTGGTAGGTAAGGATCTCAAATAACGGAAGCTGGCTGATAAAGATCTCGGATAACAGAAGCTGGCTGATA
This sequence comes from Bombina bombina, assembly GCF_027579735.1. Taxonomy (NCBI): domain Eukaryota; kingdom Metazoa; phylum Chordata; class Amphibia; order Anura; family Bombinatoridae; genus Bombina; species Bombina bombina. The sequence goes on along the minus strand of NC_069505.1, from coordinate 191,413,876 downwards.
AAGATCTCAGACAACGGAAGCTGGCAGATAAAGATCTCAGATAACAGAAGCTGGCAGATAAAGATCTCAGATAACAGAAGCTGGCAGATAAAGATCTCAGATAACAGAAGCTGGCTGATAAAGATCTCAGATAATGGAAGCTGGTAGGTGAGGGTCTCAGATAATGGAAGCTGGCTTATAAAGATCTCAGATAACGGAAGCTGATAGGTAAGGATCTCAGATAACGGAAGCTGGCTGATAAAGATCTCAGTTAACAGAAGCTAGCTGATAAAGATCTCGGATAACAGAAGCCGGCAGATAAAGACCTCAGATACCGGAAGTTGGCTGATAAAGATCTCAGATACCAGCAAATACCTCTAAACCAACATCGATCTGGCTTATTCGCTACAGCTCCCTGGCCACTGAAGTTTATTCTATGTATCCACAAGCTTTAGAGCCTATAAACCTTTAATTATTCAGCACCCATTTTCTTTTTGCATCATTACTTTTGTATTCTTTTGTCTAATTACTTCTGACAGGACTTGGTTCATGCTTCATATTCAAGGTGAGCTTAACTTACAGAATTAGGACACATAAACCTTTAGGCTGAATACTGAGTTGAAAAGTTCACTTGTGTATCTCCGACTGTTGTCTGTTTAAAGCTACAACAAGCCTGGGCTGGTCACAGCTTCTTCTGTGCAGTTTCAGAGGATGCTTTCAGAGATCTCTATTCAATTACCTGTAACTGTAAGAATTGTTTTATCCAAGGAAGACTGTCGGCTGCAATATAGTTCACCTCTCTCCTAGTACAGAGGGTGATGCATTGCATTGAAGTGTTTCACAGTCCTTTGTGGCAACCAAAGGATTAATGAGTTATAGACAATGTGACAATCTAAAATCTTATGGTTATAGAAAGCTAACTCTATCATTTGATTTTTTGTAGTTTGCTGTTTTGTAGTTGAATATCATATTCACAAAAATGCTATTTGAACCATTCTAATTTTGCACGTAAAAAAATATACAAGTATCAGGGGCTACAGTCCAAGAGATAACTTTGTCCCTCACTTGCTTATGCCACTTATATCCCTATAACCCCATATACTTAGACCAGTTCTATAACATGATCCATAACTTTTTTTGGGGGGGAGGGACAGAGTTTAGTTTGTCTAGGGAAGACATCCTCAAACTTGGTCCTCCAGAGGTTTTGGAACTACATTTCCCATGATGCTCAGCCAGCTGATATGCTGGCTGAGCATCATGGGAAATGTAGTTCCAAAACCTCTAGAGGGCCAAGTTAGAGGATGTCTGTTCTAGGGCAACAAGAGAGTCTAGAATCTCTCTGTTTTAGGCAATCTTTACCCAGCTGGAAAATGCAGAGAGGAAGGTGGGATTATAGAAACAAAGTTCTAAAAGTCTTTATATGTTATATGTATAATGATTATAAAGCATGTAAATGCAGTGCTAAGCAGCACATATATACCATGAGTTGTCTCTGTCTTTATATGTGATATGTATAATGACTGTAAATCATGTAAATGCAGTGCTAAGCAGCATATATATACCATGAGGTGTCTCTCAGTCTTTACATGTGATATGTATAATGATTATAAAGCATGTAAATGCAGTGCTAAGCAGCACATATATACCATGAGTTGTCTCTCAGTCTTTATATGTGATATGTATAATGACTGTAAAGCATGTAAATGCAGTGCTAAGCAGCACATATATACCATGAGGTGTCTCTCAGTCTTTATATGCGATATGTATAATGACTGTAAAACATGTAAATGCAGTGCTAAGCAGCACATATATACCATGAGGTATCTCTGAGTCTTTATATGTGGTATATATAATGATTGTAAAGCATGTAAATGCAGTGCTAAACAGCACATATATACCATGAGGTGTCTCTCAGTCTTTATATGTGATATGTATAATGATTGTAAAGCATGTAAATGCAGTGCTAAACAGCACATATATACCATGATATGTCTCTCAGTCTTTAAGTGGGATATGTTTAATGATTATAAAGAATGTAAATGCAGAGCTAAGCAGCACATATATACCATGAGGTGTCTCTCAGTCTTTAGGTGGGATATGTATAATGATTATAAAGCATGTAAATGCATTGCTAAGCAGCACATATATACCATGAGGTGTCTCTCAATCTTTAGGTGGGATATGTATAATGATTATAAAGCATGTAAATGCAGTGCTAAGCAGCACATATATACCATGATATCTCTCTCAGTCTTTAGATGGTATATGTATAATGATTATAAAGCATGTAAATGCAGTGCTAAGCAGCACATATATACCATGAGGTGTCTCTCAGTCTTTAGGTGGGATATGTATAATGATTATAAAGCATGCAAATGCAGTGCATAACAGCACATATATACCATGAGGTGTCTCTCAGTCTTTATATGTGATATGTATAATGATTATAAAGCATGTAAATTCAGTGCTAAGCAGCATATATATACCATGAGGTGTCTCTCAGTCTATATATGTGATATGTATAATGATTATAAAGCATGTAAATGCAGTGCTAAGCAGCACATATATACAATGAGGTGTCTCTCAGTCTTTAAATGTGATATGTATAATTATTATAAAGCATGTAAATGCAGTGCTAAGCAGCACATATATACCATGAGGTGTCTCTTAGTCTGTATATGTGATATGTATAATGATTATAAAGCATGTAAATGCAGTGCTAAACAGCACATGTATAACATGAGGTGTCTCTCAGTCTTTATAAAGCATGTAAATGCTGTGCTAAACAGCACATATATACCATGAGGTGTCTCTTAGTCTTTATATGTGGCATGTATAATAATTATGAAACAAGTAAATGCAGTGCTAAACATTAGATATATACCATGAGGTGTCTCTCAGTCTTTAGGTGGGATATGTATAATGATTATAAAGCATGTAAATGCAGTGCTAAGCAGCACATTTATACCATGAGGTGTCTCTCAGTCTTTATATGTGATATGTATAATGACTGTAAAGCATGTAAATGCAGTGCTAAGCATCACATATATACCATGAGATGTCTATTAGTCTTTGGGGCATATTTATCAAGCTCCGTATGGAGCTTGATGCCCCGTGTTTTTGGCGAGCCTGCAGTCACAAAGACAGCTGCTCCATAACCTGTCCGTCTGCTCTGAGCAGGCGGACAGACATCGCCGCAATTCAACCCGATCGAGTACGATCGGGTTGATTGACACCCCCTGCTGGCGGCCGATTGGCCGCGAGTCAGCAGGGGGCGGTGTTGCACCAGCACCTCTTGTGAGCTGCTGGTGCAATGTTGAATACGGCGAGCGCATTGCAGGCGGACAGACATTGCCGCAATTCAACCCGATCGAGTATGATCGGGTTGATTGACACCCCCTGCTGGCGGCCGATTGGCCGCGAGTCAGCAGGGGGCGGCGTTGCACCAGCAGCTCTTGTGAGCTGCTGGTGCAATGCTGAATACGGCGAGCGTATTGCTCGCCGTATTCAGCGAGGTCTGGCCGACCTGATCCGCACTGTCGGATCAGGTCCGCCAGACTTTGATAACTTGGGGCCTTTATATGTGATATGTATGACTGTAAAGCATGTAAATGCAGTGCTAAGCAGCACATATATACCATAAGGTGTCTCTCAGTCTTTATATGTGATATATATGACTGTAAAGCATATAAATGCAGTGCTAAGCAGCACATATATACCATGAGATGTCTCTCAATCTTTATATGTGATATGTATGACTGTAAAGCATGTAAATGCAGTGCTAAGCAGCACATGAATACCATGAGATGTATCTCAGTCTTTAGGTGGGATATGTATAATTATTATAAAGCATGTAAATGCCGTACTAAGCAGCACATATATACCATGAGTTGTCTTTTAGTCTTTATATGTGATATATATAATGACTGTAAAGCATGTAAATGCAGCGCTTAGCAGCACATATATACCATGAGATGTCTTTCAGTCTTCAGGTTGGATATGTATAATGATTATAAAACAAGTAAATGCAGTGCTAAGCAGCAGATATATACCATGAGGTGTCTCTCAGTTTTTATATGTGATATGTATAATGACTGTAAAGCATGTAAATGCAGTGCTAAGCATCACATATATACCATGAGATGTCTATTAGTCTTTGGGGCATATTTATCAAGCTCCGTATGGAGCTTGATGCCCCGTGTTTTTGGCAAGCCTGCAGTCAAAGACCGCTGCTCCATAACCTGTCCGTCTGCTCTGAGCAGGCAGACAGACATCGACGCAATTCAACCCGATCGAGTACGATCGGGTTGATTGACACCCCCTGCTGGCGGCCGATTGGCCGCGAGTCAGCAGGGGGCGGTGTTGCACCAGCACCTCTTGTGAGCTGCTGGTGCAATGCTGAATACGGCGAGCGTATTGCAGGCGGACAGACATTGCCGCAATTCAACCCGATCGAGTATACCATGAGGTGTCTCTTAGTCTGTATATGTGATATGTATAATGATTATAAAGCCTGTAAATGCAGTGCTAAACAGCACATATATACCATGAGGTGTCTCTCAGTCTTTATAAAGCATGTAAATATTGTGCTAAGCAGCACATATATACCACGAGGTGTCTCTTAGTCTTTATATGTGACATGTATAATAATTATGAAACAAGTAAATGCAGTGCTAAGCATCAGATATATACCATGAGGTGTAAGGGAAGAAAGGAACAGAGGCGCCAAACATGTCCTAGTAACGTCAAGGCACATAAACACAGAACCGACAGGATAAAATATACTCACAAATGAGGCGCACCCAAATGGTGCTATTGTAGCAGACTGGAACTTAAGCAGTGGTCCAGCTCACTAATTGCAGCCAGCTAGACCACTGCTTAAGTTCCAGTCTGCTACAATAGCACCATTTGGGTGCGCCTCATTTGTGAGTATATTTTATCCTGTCGGTTCTGTGTTTATGTGCCTTGACGTTACTAGGCCATGTTTGGCGCCTCTGTTCCTTTCTTCCCTTAGACCACGATATACCAGGATGACCGTCCTATGACAGAGAGCTGCCTCCTTTTCTCAAGATTGTTTGTATGGACATTTATCTACATTTGCAATTATTCTCAATATATTTTCTGATTCTGACTTTCTGATTGATTATCTTACTCTGATTGATTGTTTTTGTATTGGTGTTATAGCTATCAGAAAGCCCCCCCCCCCCCCCGTGAGTGTGGTATACGTCTGTGTACACCAGACTCTATATTTTGTTATCATTTATATACCATGAGATGTCTCTGTCTTTAGGTGGGATATGTATAATGATTATAAAGCATGTAAATGCAGTGCTAAGCAGCACATATATACCATGAGATGTCTCTCAGTCTTTATATGGGAGATGTAAAATTAATGTAAATCATGTAAATGCAGTGCTAAGCAGCACATATATACCATGAGATGTCTCTCAGTCTTTATATGGGATATATATAATGACTGTAAAGCATGTAACTGCAGTGCTAAGCAGCACATATATACCATGAGGTGTCTCTCAATCTTTATATGTGATATGTATGACTGTAAAGCATGTAAATGCAGTGCTAAGCAGCACACAAATACCATGAGATGTCTCTCAGTCTTTAGGTGTGATATGTATAAGGATTATAAAGCATGCAAATGCAGTGCTAAGCAGCACATATACACCATGAGGTGTCTCTCAGTCTTTATATGTGATATGTATAATGACTGTAAAGCATGTACATGCAGTGCTAAACCGCACATATATACCATGAGATGTCTCTCAGTCTTTAGGTTGGATATGTATAATGATTATAAAACAAGTAAATGCAGTGCTAAGCAGCAGATATATACCATGAGGTGTCTCTCAGTCATTATATGTGATATGTATAATGATTATAAAGCATGTAAATGCAGTGCTAAGCAGCACACATATACCATGAGATGTCTCTCAGTCTTTAGATGGGATATGTATAATGATTATAAAACAAGTAAATGCGGTGCTAAGCGGCACATATATACCATGAGATGTCTCTCAGTCTTTAGGTGGGATATGTATACTGATTATAAAGCATGTAAATGCAGTGCTAAGCAGCACATATATACCATGAGGTGTCTCTCAGTCTTTAGGTGGGATATGTATACTGATTATAAAGCATGTAAATGCAGTGCTAAGCAGCACATATATACCATAAGGTGTCTCTCAGTCTTTAGGTGGTATATGTATAATGATTATAAAGCATGTAAATGCAGTGCTAAGCAGCACATATATACCATGAGGTGTCTCTCAGTATTTAGGTGGGTTATGTATAATGAATGTAAAGCATGTAAATGCAGTGCTAAACATCACATATACACCATGAGGTATCTCTCAGTCTTAATATGTGATATGTATGACTGTAAAGCATGTAAATGCAGTGCTAAGCAGCACATATATACCATGAGGTGTCTCTCAGTCTTTATATGTGATATATATGACTGTAAAGCATATAAATGCACTGCTAAGCAGCATATATATATATATATATATATATATATATATATATATATATATATATATATAAATATATACATACCTTGAGGTGTCTCTCAGTCTTTATATGTGATATGTGTGACTGTAAAACATGTAAATGCAGTGCTAAGCAGCACACAAATACCATGAGATGTCTCTCAGTCTTTAGGTGGGATATTTATAATGATTATAAAGCATGTAAATGCAGTGCTAAGCAGCACATATATACCATGAGGTGTCTCTCAGTCTTTATATGTGATATGTATAATGACTGTAAAGCATGTACATGCAGTGCTAAGCATCACATATATACCATGAGATGTCTTTCAGTCTTTAGGTTGGATATGTATAATGATTATAAAACAAGTAAATGCAGTGCTAAGCAGCAGATATATACCATGAGGTGTCTCTCAGTTTTTATATGTGATATGTATACTGATTATAAAGCATGTAAATGCAGTGCTAAGCTGCACATATATACCATAAGGTGTCTCTCAGTCTTTAGGTGGGATATGTATACTGATTATAAAGCATGTAAATGCAGTGCTAAGCAGCACATATATACCATGAGGTGTCTCTCAGTCTTTATATGTGATATATATGACTGTAAAGCATATAAATGCACTGCTAAGCAGCATATATATATATATATATATATATACATACCTTGAGGTGTCTCTCAGTCTTTATATGTGATATGTGTGACTGTAAAGCATGTAAATGCAGTGCTAAGCAGCACACAAATACCATGAGATGTCTCTCAGTCTTTAGGTGGGATATGTATAATGATTATAAAGCATGTAAATGCAGTGCTAAGCAGCACATATATACCATGAGGTGTCTCTCAGTCTTTATATGTGATATGTATAATGACTGTAAAGCATGTACATGCAGTGCTAAACCGCACATATATACCATGAGATGTCTCTCAGTCTTTATATGTGATATATATAATAACTGTAAAGCATGTAAATGCAGTGCTAAGCATCACATATATACCATGAGATGTCTTTCAGTCTTTAGGTTGGATATGTATAATGATTATAAAACAAGTAAATGCAGTGCTAAGCAGCAGATATATACCATGAGGTGTCTCTCAGTTTTTATATGTGATATGTATAATGACTGTAAAGCATGTCAGTGCAGTGCTAAGCAGCACATATATACCATGAGATGTCTCTCAGTCATTATATGTGATATGTATAATGATTATAAAGCATGTAAATGCAGTGCTAAGCAGCACACATATACCATGAGATGTCTCTCAGTCTTTAGGTGGGATATGTATAATGATTATAAAACAAGTAAATGCAGTGCTAAGCGGCACATATATACCATGAGATGTCTCTCAGTCTTTAGTTGGGATATGTATACTGATTATAAAGCATGTAAATGCAGTGCTAAGCAGCACATATATACCATGAGGTGTCTCTCAGTCTTTAGGTGGGATATGTATACTGATTATAAAGCATGTAAATGCAGTGCTAAGCAGCACATATATACCATAAGGTGTCTCTCAGTCTTTAGGTGGGATATGTATAATGATTATAAAGCATGTAAATGCAGTGCTAAGCAGCACATATATACCATGAGGTGTCTCTTAGTCTTTAGGTGGGATATGTATACTGATTATAAAGCATGTAAATGCAGTGCTAAGCAGCACATATATACCATGAGGTGTCTCTCAGTATTTAGGTGGGTTATGTATAATGACTGTAAAGCATGTAAATGCAGTGCTAAACATCACATATACACCATGAGGTATCTCTCAGTCTTAATATGTGATATGTATGACTGTAAAGCATGTAAATGCAGTGCTAAGCAGCACATATATACCATGAGGATATGTGATATATATGACTGTAAAGCATATAAATGCACTGCTAAGCAGCATATATATATATATATATATATATATATATATATATATACATACCTTGAGGTGTCTCTCAGTCTTTATATGTGATATGTGTGACTGTAAAGCATGTAAATGCAGTGCTAAGCAGCACACAAATACCATGAGATGTCTCTCAGTCTTTAGGTGGGATATGTATAATGATTATAAAGCATGTAAATGCAGTGCTAAGCAGCACATATATACCATGAGGTGTCTCTCAGTCTTTATATGTGATATGTATAATGACTGTAAAGTATGTACATGCAGTGCTAAACCGCACATATATACCATGAGATGTCTCTCAGTCTTTATATGTGATATATATAATAACTGTAAAGCATGTAAATGCAGTGCTAAGCATCACATATATACCATGAGATGTCTTTCAGTCTTTAGGTTGGATATGTATAATGATTATAAAACAAGTAAATGCAGTGCTAAGCATCAGATATATACCATGAGGTGTCTCTCAGTTTTTATATGTGATATGTATAATGACTGTAAAGCATGTCAGTGCAGTGCTAAGCAGCACATATATACCATGAGATGTCTCTCAGTCTTTTTATGTGATATGTATAATGATTATAAAGCATGTAAATGCAGTTATACCATGAGAAGTCTCTCAGTCTTTAGGTGGGATATGTATAATGATTATAAAACAAGTAAATTCAGTGCTAAGCAGCACATATATACCATGAGGTGTCTCTCAGTCTTTAGGTGGGATATGTATACTGATTATAAAGCATGTAAATGCAGTGCTAAGCAGCACATATATACCATGAGGTGTCTCTCAGTCTTTAGGTGGGATATGTATACTGAGTATAAAGCATGCAAATCCAGTGCTAAGCAGCACATATATACCGTAAGGTGTCTCTCAGTCTTTAGGTGGGAAATGTATACTGATTATAAAGCATGTAAATGCAGTGCTAAGCAGCACATATATACCATGAGGTGTCTCTCAGTCTTTAGGTGGGATATGTATAATGATTATAAAGCATGTAAATGCAGTGCTAAGCAGCACATATGTACCATGAGGTGTCTCTTAGTCTTTAGGTGGGATATGTATACTGAGTATAAAGCATGTAAATGCAGTGCTAAGCAGCACATGTATACCATGAGGTGTCTCTCAGTCTTTAGGTGGGATAGGTATACTGATTATAAAGCATGTAAATGCAGTGCTAAGCAGCACATATATACCATGAGGTGTCTCTCAGTTTTTAGGTGGGATATATATAATGATTATAAAGCATGTAAATGCAGTGCTAAGCAGCACATATATACCATGAGGTGTCTCTCAGTCTTTAGGTGGGATATGTATAATGATTATAAAGCATGTAAATGCAGTGCTAAGCAGCACATATATACCATGAGGTGTCTCTCAGTCTTTAGGTGGGATATATATAATGACTGTAAAGCATGTAAATGCAGTGCTAAACAGCACATATATACCATGAGGTGTCTCTCAGTCTTTATATGTGATATGTATGATTGTAAAGCATGTAAATGCAGTGCTAAGCAGCACATATATACCATGAGTTGTCTCTCAGTCTTTATATGTGATATGTATGACTGTAAAGCATGTAAATGTAATGCTAAGCAGCACATATATACCATGAGATGTCTCTCAGTCTTTAGGTGGGATATGTATAATGAATATAAAGCATGTAAATGCAGTGCTAAGAAGCACATATATACCATGAGGTGTCTCTCAGTCTTTATATGTGAGATGTATAATAACAGTAAAGCATGTAAATGCAGTGCTAAGCAGCACATATAGACCATGAGGTGTCTCTCAGTCTTTAGGTGGGATATGTATAATGATTATAAAGCATGTTAATGCAGTGCTAAGCAGCACATATATACCATGATTTGTGTCTCTCAGTCTTTATATGTGATATGTATAATGATTATAAAGCACGTTAATGCAGTGCTAAGCAGCAAATATATACCATGAGGCGTCTCTCAGTCTTTATATGTGATATGTATAATGACTGTAAAGCATGTACATGCAGTGCTAAACAGCACATATATATACCATGAGGTGTCTATCAGTCTTTATATGTGATATATATGACTGTAAAGCATGTAAATGCAGTGCTAAGCAGCACATATATACATGAGATGTCTCTCAGTCTTTAGGTGGGATATGTATAATGATTATAAAACAAGTAAATGCAGTGCTAAGCAGCAGATATATACTATGAAGTGTCTCTCAGTCTTTATATGTGATATGTAGAATAACTGTAAAGCATGTAAATGCAGTGCTACGCAGCACATATATACCATTAAATGTCTCTCAGTCTTCAGGTGGGATATGTATAATGATTATAAAACAAGTAAATTCAGTGCTAAGCAGCACATATATACCATGCGGTGTCTCTCAGTCTTTAGGTGGGATATGTATAATGATTATAAAGCATGTAAATACAGTGCTAAGCAGCACATATATACCATGAGGTGTCTCTCAGTCTTTAGGTGGGATATGTATAATGATTATAAAGCATGTAAATGCAGTGCTAAACAGCACATATATACCATGAGGTGTCTCTCCGTCTTTATGTGGGATATGTATACTGATTATAAAGCATGTAAATGCAGTGCATAACAGCACATATATACCATGAGGTGTCTCTCAGTCTTTATGTGGGATATGTATAATGATTATAAAGCATGTAAATGCAGTGCTAAACAGCACATATATACCATGAGGTGTCTCTCAGTCTTTAGGTGGGATATGTATAATGATTATAAAGCATGTAAATGCAGTGCTAAGCAGCACATATATACCATGAGGTGTCTCTCAGTCTTTAGGTGGGATATGTATAATTATTATAAAGCATGTAAATGCAGTGCTAAGCAGCACATATATACCATGAGTTGTCTCTCAGTCTTTAGGTGGGATATGTATAATGATTATAAAGCATGTAAATGCAGTGCTAAGGAGCACATATATATCATGAGGTGTCTCTCAGTCTTTAGGTGGGAAATGTATAATGATTATAAAGCATGTAAATGCAGTGCTAAACAGCACATATATACCATGAGGTGTCTCTCAGTCTTTAGGTGGAATATGTCTAATGATTTATGTTGCAGCCTATTGTTACCCACTGTAGACTCACACACAGTAATGCCTCATCTCTTTTTCAGATTCTCGCATCTCTCGATGTCATGGAAGGTTTGAGTCTGTGCCTTACCCCCACTACAATGCCCCGTCTCTTGCTGCCGAACGATCGCTGTCACCTCTCACTGAACAGGAGGGGGAGGCTTACCTAGAGAGGTGTGGCAGTATCAGGAGGCACACAGTGGCCAATGCCCACACGGACATCCAGCTTCTAACTATGGCTTCCATGATTCATACGGGGCGAGTGGAAGAATCAGATATAGGGGAACAGTGTCTGTTACTGCCAACGGGGTTCAACCAGCGACAGTGCAGCAGTGAACCGAATATAGCTGATACACCTGGGGATGTGCTGGATACTGCACTACAGGAAGATGCAGAACAAAATGACTCATCTCCCAGTTGACAATAATGACATATGGGAACTATACTAAGATCATAGTGCTCACAGTACTTTCCTATTTGCACTGAAGACTTATAGCCTTGTGATAAGGAGTTTAATAAGGGACTTATATTGCAAGAGAAAATTGTTTCTATGTTTTTTAATCAGAGGTACAATTAGTTTTATACAATTTTCATAGTTATCTTGTAGAAATACAGGACAGGGCTGTGTCTGCTGCTTTGGAATACACTGGCCCAGGGATTCCACTGGAGCAAAGTTCAATATTTTTTTGATAGATTTTTTTTGTAATAAAACACAATGTTGTAATCCTAGAAGATTAGTGGCTGAGGTTCCCAGTGAATGTGACTGGGTGACACTGGGACATAGCCTGGAATTAATAAATATATTTATTACAACATATAGACTCAGTATTTGTTTTATGGAGTAGTGCACTTGTATATCACAGGTAATACTAATATATACTAATACCACTAGTATTTACTTATATCACTAGTATACACTTTTATCACTAGTATATCTTTTATATCACTATTATATACTTATACTAGTGATATACTAGCAATATAAGTATATACTAGTGATATAAGTTATATACTAGTGATATAAGTATATACTAGTGTTATACTAGTAATATAAGTATATACTAGTGATATAAGTGATATACTAGTAATATATAACTTATATAACTAGTATATCACTTATATAACTAGTATATACTTATATTACTAGTATATCACTTATATCACTAGTATATACTTATATCACTAGTATATCATGTACATTACTAGTATATCACTAGTATATACTTATATTACTAGTATATAACTTATATAACTAGTATATACTTATATTACTAGTTTATCACTTATATAACTAGTATATACTTATATTACTAGTATACTGTATCACTTATATCACTAGTATATCAGTTATATCACTAGTATATACTTATATTACTAGTATATCACTTATATCACTAGTATATACTTACATTACTAGTATATCACTAGTATATCACTTATATTACTAGTATATAACATATTACTAGTATATACTATCATTAGTAAATCACTTATATCAATAGTATATACTTATATCACTAGTATATCACTTATATTACTAGTATATCAATAGTATATACTTATATCACTAGTATACACTTATACAAAATCAAATTGCACACTGACCGCAGTCCACTCTTTTAAATACTTGGGTATGTTGTTAGACCCCAATCTATCTTTTGGCCTCCATATAGAAAAACTGGCATCTAAACTTTATCCAAAAATAGGTGCCCTGTACAGAAACAAATCCTGCCTCAGCCCTACTGTAAAGGAAAAGATTGTACAGCAAATGCTGATGCCAATCGTGGATTATGGGGATGTGGTATATGCACCTGCACCGCAAACTCACCTTAATAAACTTAATACATTGTATAACTCGTTCTGCCGCTTTGTGCTACAATGTAACTACAGGACCCACCATTGTGACATGCTAAAAGAACTAAACTGCCTGTCGCTGGAATCCAGACGCACCCTCCATCTTTATAAATAAATATTACTAGTATATCACATATATTACTAGTATATACTTATATCACTAGTATACACTTTTATTACCAATATATACATATATTACTACTATATTCCTATGGCACTAGTATATCACCTATATCACTAGCATATCACTTGCATTACTAGTATATCACTTTTATTTTTAGTATATACTTATATCACTAGGATATCACTTATATTACTAGTATATACTTATATCACTAGTGTATATACTTATATTGCTAGTATATATTATTGCACTAGTGTATCAGTTATATTTCTAGTATATCACTTCTATTACTAGTATATCACTTATAGCATTAGTATATCACTACCATCTATCTATTGGGTTTTTATAAAGCATGCTAATCACCCGTAAGGGTCTCGAGGTGCTAATGGGTACCAATTATGTGCGAGTAGCTATGGAGTTCAGTCGAAGAGCCAGGTTTTGAGGTCCTTTCTGAACTTTGTTAAGTTGGTAGCCTGTCTGAGGTGCAAAGGGAGGGTGTCATGGAAGGTAAGAGAAGGACCTGCCTCCAGCAGTGGTTTTTCTTATGCGGTGGATGAGAGCAAGGGCTTCGTTGGCCGATCACAGTTGCCTGGTGGGGGTGTAGAGGGTGACACGTGGTTTAGGTATTCGGGGACAATGTTGTGGAGGGACTTGAACGTGTGGGTGAGAAGCTTGAAGGTGATTCTTTGGTTGATGGGGATCCAGTGTAGGTCTCGCAGGTGTATATACTTATATTACTAGTATATCACTTATATCACTACTATATACTTATATTACTAGTATATCACTAGTATATCACTACTATATACTTATATTACTAGTATATCACTAGTATATCACTACTATATACTTATATTACTAGTATATCACTACTATATACTTATATTACTAGTATATCGCTAGTATATCACTACTATATACTTATATTACTAGTATATCACTTATATCACTACTATATACTTATATTACTAGTATATCACTAGTATATCACTACTATATACTTATATTACTAGTATATCACTAGTATATAACTACTATATACTTATATTACTAGTATATCACTTATATCACTACTATATACTTATATTACTAGTATATCACTGGTATATCACTACTATATACTTATATTACTAGTATATCACTAGTATATAACTAATATATACTTATATTACTAGTATATCACTTATATCACTAGTATATCACTACTATATACTTATATTACTAGTATATCACTAGTATATCACTACTATATATTTATATTACTAGTATATCACTAGTATATCACTACTATATACTTATATTACTAGTATATCACTACTATATACTTATATTACTAGTATATCACTTATATCACTAGTTTATCACTACTATATACTTATATTACTAGTACTGTATATCACTTATATCACTAGTATATCACTACTATATACTTATATTACTAATATATCACTTTTATTATTAGTATAAAACACACACAGATGTGGATTTGCACAGACTATAGTGTGTTGCATTTTCAGAAGAATAAATCTAGCTCAGAAAAGAGCCCAATTGTGCAAACAACCGGCTTCTTCTGCAATCGGCTGCTAACAAAACTGCATAATGCACATCCCTATTTGAACACTAAGTAGCAGCAGTGTTTACACAATGTACAACATTGTTAAAAGCAGTGTTCCAAAACTGCTGCCATTTAGTGCTCCAGATGCATGCACGTTCCTGGGCCCACCATCTGGTTATTCAGCAAAGGATACCAGAGAGTGAAGTAAATTGGAAACTTTTTTATATTATACATTCTATCTTAATCATGAAACAGATGAGTTTATATTGTCACTCAGAAAAAGCAGGGGAATTATTGGTTTCAGTGCTACTTAGTAAAGGTACAATATCATAAAAACTAAAATGTGCACAAGTATACAGGAACAGTGACACCACAGCATTTCCATTTTAATAATAATATTTTTATATTACACATGTATATGTGACTATGCTTCTAGTAAAGGTTAAAACTGATTAATTTAATTGTTGCTGTGCACGGAGCATACGTACATACACCTTGATCACCTGCAATACAGTTCTAAAGACTGGATCGCCAGGTGTCCCAAATACTCAGAGGACTACACCCTTAATAGGGTCTACTTAAATAATTCACAATCAGGTAAAAGGAACAAACGACAACGTAAGCATAAGAAAGGGGGTGACCCAGTATCTAAGGAGACCAACAGTCAACAACCACTGATAACTAAAAAACAAGTGACTTTCTCTGATACAGACCCTGAGTCTAATGATGAAGTGGAGGTACAGGACTTTGTGGATTTCATGACCAGTGGACCCTCCTCTGATGAGGGAGAGCAGTACAATGACTCTTATATAGGGGGATTGTCAGCCTCAAACCCTGACACTTTGCCCTCTCCCCTACCGGCTAGTACTAATGGTGGTATACTTAAAGCTAAAAACAAAACACATAGAAATAGATATGTGAGAGCATTAGAAAGTGAGAAACAGCCTAAACAAAGCGGACATGTAGATCAGCCGCAGGTTTTTCACGAGGTAGGGGCAGGACAGGGAGGAGGGGGAAAGGGGAGAGGCGGGCTACCCAGATCACAAATAGCTCAGGAGGTACCGCAGTCCCTAGAACAGAGAGAAAGATATACTCTCAGAAGAGGCAGACAGAACAGATACAAAGTCTAAAAATAATTAACCTGTCAACCACAGTACTGACTGATTCAGAACTGGATGTTCTGAAACTGGGGTTAAACTATGTTCCCTCTACTGATTTTGATGTCTTTGAAACATTACTTGATGTCAATAAGCTTATTCGTAACCTGACACTTAAAAAGTTTTTCATTACAGAGAATATACAGCAAGATGATATACGAACACATGATTTAGTGGATAGAACGGTAAAAAATGATTATTTTCAGGTCAGTGATGCAGTTGATTTCTTATCATTATACCAACTAGAACGAGATAGTAACCAACCTGTAAATGTTAAGAGCTCACATACAGGCTTTAGGCCAAAATCCGTATTCTACCCCACACATAGTCGTGGTAAAATTCTTGAACAATTTCATAGAAGGGTAGAGGAGGATCTAGTGAAGCTAAAGAAACAGTGTAAAAACTCTAGGGAAAATCTTACAGTCAAACAAAAAAATGGTCTCAGACAGTTGAAAGCAAGAGAAGATATAGTAATCAAAAACTCGGACAAAGGTGGTTCCATAGTAGTAATGGACAGATCAGCCTATATCAGAGAAGCACTGAGGCAGCTGGAGGACCAGGAAGTTTATACTGTTTTACAGAGTAATCCTGTGTTCATTTATCAGAAGGAATTGAGGGACCTTCTGGACAATGGGCTGGAGCTGGGAGTTATAGATTCTGTCACCTTCGAGAATTTAATGGTGGAGGAACCGGTCACTTCCGATCTTCCACCATTTACCGAAGTTGCAAAAGTCTATAGAGGATGTCAAAGGACGCCCGATAGTGTCTGGCATAGGCTCTTTGTTTGAGAGCTTGTCTAACTGGGTCGAGACACTGCTCCTGCCCATTGTCTGGAGGCTACCCTCCTTTCTTCAAGATACTAAACACTTGCTTAACCAAGTTGATGGGTTAGCCTGGGAGGAAAGCTTTAGTTGGCTTACCATAGACGTGGTGGGCCTTTATTCGGCCATACCCCATAGGGAAGGGCTGGAGGCTGTTAAGTTTATGTTGGATGGTTTCAACGACTATGACTCCAATCTAAAGACCTATATATTGCAGGTACTACTCTTCTTACTGACACATAACTATTTTGAATTCAATGGTGTGTTTTATCTGCAGAGACGTGGGACAGCCATGGGGGCAAAATTTGCCCCGGCATTCGCCAACATTTACATGGGTTGGTAGGAGCTGTCCCATGTCTATGCAGATACTAACCCATATAGAGACTCAGTTCAGTTGTAGTATATAAGCGCTACATTGATGACCTGTTGGTGGTCTGGTCAGGTTCTGAAGAGGAGGGTCAACAATTTGTTGAATATCTTAATAACAACAGGGCAGGTCTTCAGTTTACATATATTTCAATAAGAATAAAGTGCTCTATTTTGATGTGGAACTAGAAGGAGATGGAGATTGCAAACAGGTTAATTCGGCATTGTATGTTAAGCCTATTTCCGCAAATGCCCTGCTCCACGCCAAGAGCTGCCACTCACGCCATATGAATTATGGCGTGGCCAAGGGCCAGTTCATTCGGATCAAGCGTAACTGCTCTAGAGAGGAAGATTTCCAGGCGGAGAGCAGGGCATTGTGGAAAAGACTAAAGGCAAGGGGTTATCCGGATGGGCCCATTAGAAAAGCCTTTTTTGAGGTTCAGATCATCCCCAGAGCAGATTTACTTACCCCAAAAAAATCCAGTAAAACCAGAGGGAATGGTGAAATAACTTTTGTCACCACCTACTCTAATCAGTATAGGGAAGTTTGTGAGATTATAAGGAGGAATCTGCCAATTTTGAATGCTGATGATGCCCTCAAGAACGTGGTTGACAAGGGTTGCCTATTTGTCTCTAAAAGAAATGTGACCATTGGAAACCTGGTTTCACCTAGTGCACTAAGAAAACCTCCTAAGAAGAGTAGCTGGGTTGCAAAGGTCATTATAAGTGTGGCCTACATAGTTGTATTGCTTGTAGTCACACTACAAGCAGTAAGGTGTTCCAGTCTTACTATACACAACGAGTTTTTGATTGTAATTACTGTACTAATTGTCGATCAGAGTTTGCAGTTTATGTTATAACATGTACCTCTTGTGAGAAGCAATATGTAAGGTGTACTACATGTGAGGCCAGAGAGCGTATACGTGAACACCTTAATGACATTGAGAGAGGGAGGACAGCGACAGGTGCGTCCAAGCAATTTATATATGAGCATGACGGAAACGTCAAGACATTCACTTGGATGATCATAGATTTGATCAAGAATAAACCAAGGGGAGGGAGCAGGACTATGGAGTTGTATAAAAAGGAGGCCTTTTGGATTTTCAAATTATATACACGCAGTCCGAATGGTGTGAACATAGAGGGAGATTTGATTAATTATTGGTATTAGCTTACTCCCTCAGCATCAACCTATTACTTCATACTCCCCGACTTTTCATAGTATTAATTCTATTAATTATCATATCATATTCCATTGAGCATATAATTAGTTTAGATTTGGTTGGGAAAATATTTTTGGATTGTACTTAATGTCTATTTAGTTTAGGTTTTCTTTAAGGTTGCACTAATTTTCTAGTTTGTATAATATCCTTTACAGTATAAAGTTTAAGATAACAATAAACTTGATGTCATAGTGAAATAGAAAGATAAACAGAGACATATTAGTACTATGTTTGATAGCATTATTGGACAGTTTTTTGACCACTAATTATGCAACCTATATTGGGTTCTTAGTGTTTTAGTCAAACTCTCATGTTCTATATACATTATTCTTTTGAAATAGTAAGTCATGAACAAACATACTAAGAACAGAAAAAGAGCCTAACTAACGGCTAGATTTGGAGTTTTGTCGGTAACGACCCGAAAAACTAACGCCGTCTTTTTTCTGGCCGCACCATAAAAATAACTCTGGTATTGAGAGTCCACAAAAAGGCTGCGTTAGGCTCCAAAAAAGGAGCGTAGAGCATTTTTAACGCAGCTTCAACTCTCGATACCAGAGTTGCTTACGCAAGCGGCCAGCCTCAAAAACGTGCTCGTGCACGATTCCCCCATAGGAAACAATGGGGCTGTTTGAGTTGAAAAAAACACCTGCAAAAAAGCCACGTTCAGCTCTTAACGCAGCCCCATTGTTTGCTATGGGGAAACACTTCTACGTCTGCACCTAACACCCTAACATGTACCCTGAGTCTAAACACCCCTAGCCTTACACTTATTTACCCCTAATCTGCCGCCCCAGCTATCGCTGACCCCTGCATATTATTATTAACCCCTAATCTGCCGCTCCGTACACCGCCGCTACTTACATTATCCCTATGTACCCCTAATCTGCTGCCCTAACATCGCCGACCCCTATATTATATTTATTAACCCCTAATCTGCCCCCCACGACGTCGCCTCCACCTGCCTACACTTATTAACCCCTAATCTGCCGACTGGACCGCACCGCTACTATAATAAAGTTATTAACCCCTAATCCGCCTCACTAACCCTATAATAAATAGTATTAACCCCTAATCTGCCCTCCCTAACATCGCCGACACCTAACTTCAATTATTAACCCCTAATCTGCCGACCCAATCTCGCCGCTATTCTAATAAATGTATTAACCCCTCCTGGCTGGTATAGCACATAGGTACTAGGATTACACAAAGTGCCAACGCACGTTTCACCCCTGCAGCAAGATTTGTGTCTAAGGGGTTCATCAGGGCATTTTTCAATCATTATGATTGTTTGTGAATGAATGTAAATATGTCATGTATAGTTTGTAGGAGGCATGGCATGACAGCACAGTACAGCGTGTATATATATATATATATATATATATATATATATATATATATATATATATATATCCTGTATTAGGCTACAATGTGTGATTTTGTAAAACTGTGGGATGGTGGTGTGCCACAGGATTTTTTAATGTAATGTAAAAAGTGTGCCACGGCAAAAAAAGGTTGGAAATCACTGCTTTAAGGGACGTCATCCAAGATGGCGTCCCTCGAATTCCGATTGGCTTCATCCCGCTTGGATGAAGACTTCATCCGGATCATGGACCTCTTCAGCCCCCCGCTTGGGCTTGGATCAGGACATCGGAGGAGCTCTTCTGGACAGATCGTTGAACCCGGTGAGGTGAAGATAAGGTAGGAAGATCTTCAGGGGCTTAGTGTTAGGTTTATTTAAGGGGGGTTTGGGTTAGATTAGGGGTATGTGGGTGGTGGGTTGTAATGTTGGGGGGCTTGGGTATTGTATTTTTTCTTTTACAGGCAAAAGAGCTGAACTTCTTGGGGCATGCCCCGCAAAGGGCCCTGTTCAGGGCTGGTAAGGTAAAAGAGCTTTGAACTTTAGTTATTTAGAATAGGGTAGGGCATTTTTTTATTTTGGGGGGCTTTGTTATTTTATTAGGGGGCTTAGAGTAGGTGTAATTAGTTTAAAATTGTTGTAATATTTTTCTTATGTTTGTAAATATTTTTTTATTTTTTGTAACTTAGTTCTTTTTTATTTTTTGTACTTTAGCAAGTTTATTTAATTGTATTTATTTGTAGGAATTGTATTTAATTAATTTATTGATAGTGTAGTGTTAGGTTAATTGTAGGTAATTGTAGGTAGTTTATTTAATTAATTTATTAATAGTATAGTGTTAGGTTTAATTGTAACTTAGGTTAGGATTTCTTTTACAGGTAAATTTGTAATTATTTTAACTATTTTGGCTATTAAATAGTTCTTAACTATTTAATAGCTATTGTACCTGGTTAAAATAAATACAAAGTTACCTGTAAAATAAATATTATTCCTAAAATAGCTATAATATAATTATAATTTATATTGTAGCTATATTAGGATTTATTTTACAGGTAAGTATTTAGCTTTAAATAGGAATAATTTATTTAATAAGAGATAATTAATTTCGTTAGATTTAAATTATATTTAACTTAGGGGGGTGTTAGTGATAGGGTTAGACTTAGCTTTAGGGGTTAATACATTTATTAGAATAGCGGTGAGCTCCGGTCGGCAGATTAGGGGTTAATAATTGAAGTTAGGTGTCGGCGATGTTAGGGAGGGCAGATTAGGGGTTAATACTATTTATTATAGGGTTAGTGAGGCGGATTAGGGGTTAATAACTTTATTATAGTAGCGCTCAGGTCCGCTCGGCAGATTAGGGGTTAATAAGTGTAGGCAGGTGGAGGCGACGTTGAGGGGGGCAGATTAGGGGTTAATAAATATAATACAGGGGTCGGCGGTGTTAGGGGCAGCAGATTAGGGGTACATAAGGATAACGTAGGTGGCGGTCGGCAGATTAGGGGTTAAAAAAAATTATTCGAGTGTCGGCGATGTGGGGGGGTCTCGGTTTAGGGGTACATAGGTAGTTTATGGGTGTTAGTGTACTTTAGAGTACAGTAGTTAAGAGCTTTATAAACCGGCGTTAGCCCAGAAAGCTCTTAACTACTGACTTTTTTCCTGCGGCTGGAGTTTTGTCGTTAGATGTCTAACGCTCACTTCAGAAACGACTCGAAATACCGGAGTTAGAAAGATCCCATTGAAAAGATAGGATACGCAATTTACGTAAGGGGATCTGCGGTATGGAAAAGTCGCGGCTGAAAAGTGAGCGTTAGACCCTATTTTGAGTGACTCCAAATACCGGCCGTAGCCTAAAACCAGCGTTAGGAGCCTCTAACGCTGGTTTTCACGGCTAACGCCAAACTCCAAATCTAGGTCTAAGTGAATACACTACAATTACCATACACTCTGATGCTTTTCTAATACATCTGATATATAGGGTAGCTGACTTATTAATTACTATCTAAGCGCAGACAGCCAATCAAATTTAGGAGAGTGGTATAAAGCCGCCCCGTTTACTGTGACTAAAGTGTCTATGATTAAGGCCAGTCAAGGCCGAAGCATGTTAGACTAAGTCTACCCTTGTCTGTGCTTTGTTTTTAAAGCTTGTTGCCATGTTTTTCTATGAAGAATAAAGCTCCAGTTTGTTTTACCTTATCCGGTTTCTACTTGGTTTGAAGTCCCAAATACTGATTCAATGGGCCGGCACATGAGAAGACTAGATCACCAGTTGTCCCAAATACTGATTCAATGGGCCAGCACATGAGAAGACTAGATCACCAGTTGTCCCAAATACTGATTCAATGGGCCAGCACATGAGAAGACTAGATCACCAGTTGTCCCAAATACTGATTCAATGGGCCAGCACATGAGAAGACTAGATCACCAGTTGTCCCAAATACTGATTCAATGGGCCAGCACATGAGAAGACTAGATCACCAGTTGTCCCAAATACTGATTCAATGGGCCGGCACATGAGAAGACTAGATCACCAGTTGTCCCAAATACTGATTCAATGGGCCGGCACATGAAAAGACTAGATCACCAGTTGTCCCAAATACTGATTCAATGGGCCGGCACATGAGAAGACTAGATCACCAGTTGTCCCAAATACTGATTCAATGGGCCGGCACATGAGAAGACTAGATCACCAGTTGTCCCAAATACTGATTCAATGGGCCGGCACATGAGAAGACTAGATCCCTAGTTGTCACTAGTTGCTATGACAATCAGTATGTGAATACCCGGTACTTGCATTTTATACTTGGGGAACGCTGTTTTTTTGTTCACATGAGATTCTTCAAATTCAAATCAGCCAGTCGGATGAGAGCTTCTGAAATCCTATTGGCTGTTCAAAACAGCCAATAGGATGAGAGCTACTGAATTCCTATTGGCTGATTTGAACAGGGGGTTGGTTGGGTGGTGGGTTTTACTGTTGGGGGGACTTTGTATTTTTTGCCAGGTAAAAGAGCTGTTTAACTTAGGGCAATGCCCTACAAAAGGCCCTTTTAAGGGCTATTGGTAGTTTATTGTAGGTTAGGGGGTGTTTTTATTTTGGGGGGGCTTTTTTATTTTTATAAGGCTATTAGATTAGGTGTAATTGTTTTTATTTTTGATCATTTCATTTATTATTTTTTGTAATCTTAGTGTTTTTTATTTTTCGTAATTTTAGATTTTTAAAAAGAAATTCGTAGGATTATTTTTTTTAAAATGTGTAATTTAGGTTTTCAATATTTCCGTAGTGTTATGTTTTTTTAATTTGTAATTTAGGTTTTTAAAAAAAAATAAAATAAATTTTATTAGAATAGTAATGTTGGATTAATTTATAGTTTAATGTTAGGTTTATTTTTATGTCACAGGTAAGTTTTTATTTATTTAAATATAGTTATATTGTAATTTTAATTTAAAGTTAGAGGGAGTTAGGTTTAGGGGTTAATAGTTTAGTTTAGAGTTTTGCAATGTGAGGGGCGGCGGTTTAGGGCTCAACAGGTTTAGTTTAGAAGTTATGATGTTGGGGGGCTGGCGGTTTAGGGGTTAATAGGTTTATTTAGTGTCGGGGAGCGGCGGTTTAGGGTTTAATATATTTAAATAGTGTTGTGATGTGGGTTTGTGGGTGGCAGATTAAGGGTTAATAACTTTATTTAATAGTTGCAATGTGGGTGGGCGGCAGATTAGGGGTTAATAGATTTAATATAGTGTTTGCGATGCGGGAGGGCGGTGGTTTAGGGATTAATAGGTAGTTTATGGGTGTTAGTGTACTTTGTAACATTTTAGTTATGAGTTTTGTGAAACATTTTTGTTACACAAAATCCATAACTACTGCTCTTAGATGGCGGTATGGATCGTGTCGGTATAGGCTGTAACACAAGCATTTTAGCCTGAACGCACAACCTGTAATACGGGTACTATGAAAACCCCGCACTCAAATGTAATTTTTTTAAGTGCAGAATGGACGTTGCTCTACAGGCTAAAATGCTTGGGATATAGTTATAAGGCCGCGACTCGTAATATGCGTTCCTGGCCGTTCCACCGTAATGGCCAATTTTTCAGCGTTAAAAGCCGTACCCCAAAACTCGTTATCTAGCCAAAAGGAACTGGTGAAGCTGGGTGGAGCTTTAGGGGTCGATTTATCATGCTGCAGTGGACAGGGGCATACATATGTGCCCCTGTCCACTGCAGCTCGCCTCTCTGCGCTCTTGTGCAACTCTGCCCCTTGCCTACGCACAGCCAATCACGTGCGAGCAGGAGCTGTCAATCTCCCCAGTCAGACAAGACTCTGGAGATTGAAGTTCGCCACCTTAGAGGTGTCAAAGAGGTTAGGGAAGCAGCGGTCTGATGACTGCTGCTTGTTAAATACGGACTGCAGGTCGTAGGAGGTTGAAAGGCTTGCGTAACCTTTGATAAATCGAACCCTTAGTGAATCAGTTACATAGAATAACATAGGGTCTGGAGAGGTTGGTGAGGCACGAGGGAGTTTTTAGTGAATCAGTTACATAGAATAACATAGGAACAGTTGAAGCTGGAGAGGCTGGAGGGAGCTTTAATGAATCTGTTACATAGAATAACATAGGAACTGGAGAGGTTGGTGAGGCTGGAAAGTGAATCTTTTGACCTGAGATTCTGATACTGGGGTTGCAATAATGAGAGGAAGAAATATAAATATTTTACAAAGAGAATCAGTTAAACACACATTATTATTTATGGTTTATGCTCTTAAACCTGAGGATTACAGTTGCTTTAATTTGTGCTGTCACCATAATATACCGTTATGCTGATCATTTTCCTGTGTGTGGATTAGATGGGAAGGCGCCCGGCAGCCTGAGTGCAGGATATCAGGCACATAATCTGGGCATCTCTGGATTAGAAAAGCAAAAACTTAAAGTGAATTCAGAAAGCTAAAAGAAACACCAGGGGCCACCGGTCCTGATATGGCAGTTTGGCTTCTACTCACATCTCTTACCCAAACTATAATAATACTAATTATGTCCATTTAGAATGTAGTAAAGCCTCTGCCCATTAGGATAAATCACCTGACAAGTCATGCCAGGCACAGTATTTATATGCATGATGCTTACAGGGATTCAGTGGCACAGGTAGGCACAGTACAGTCTACCTACATGATGGGGTTACTTGTCAGCTGGCACATAGTAGCATGAGAAAAGTCATCTCTTGAAAATCCATAGCTAATTAAAGGGATACAAAATCGTCCTTCATGAGACTACAATTTTAACCATCTTTTCAATTTACTACTGCTATCAAATGTAATTCCCAGTAGTGCATTGCTGCTCCTGAGCCCACCTATGTATGCTTTTTAACAAAGGATACAAAGAGAATGAAGCAAGTTAAAGGGACATGAAACACAATTTTTTTTCTTTCATGATTTAGAAACAACTTTCCAATTTACGTCTATTATTTAATTTGCTTCCTTCTCTTGTTATCCTTTGCTGAAAGCTTTATCTAGGCAAGCTCAGGAGCAGCAAAGAACGTAGGTTCTAGCTGATGATTGGTGGCTGCATATATATATATATACTGATTGTCATTGGCTCACCCATGTTTTCAGTTAGAGATCAGTAGTGCATTGCTGCTCCTTCAACAAATGATACCAAGAGAATGAAGCAAATTTGATAATAGAAGTAAACTGGAAAGTTGTTTAAAATTGTATGTTCTACCTAAATCATGAAAGAAAATGTTTGGGTTTCATGTCCCTTTAAGCACTGTTTATTGGGCAGCTGTGTGTGGGAGCATATGCCAGTCTTGCTAGTCCAGTCACAGTTACTTGTTGGCAATAGGAGGAGACAAATAAAGCAGCTGGTGTCTGGACCTATGATTTGCAGATAAAAACTATTTAGTACAGACTGATCCACATATATTGCAAGTGGCCCCCTGGGTAATAATCTTTTGTGCCAACTACAATGCTCAGCCCTGACCCTTGCACAAGCGGATGTGTACACAAGCCTGATGGGAATGCAGAATGTGTTATTGCAGAATAAAATACTGCCCATAGATATTAGATCATTACTCCTCACCCAGAACTTGGTACTGTTTATTTGTTCAGTTAGAAGAACTCGTACAGCCACCTATGAGCCTTGTTTGTGTTTTCTTTTTATACAAAAGTGGCCTGAGGCTACTTGCCCTGATCATAAAATACAAACCGAGGCAGCCCTAGAGGTGATGCTGTCAGTAAAGTCCGGGCTCACTTGTGTCACCACCAATGAAATTGATACACAGTGAAAAAGCCCAAATATGAGGCTACTAAATATAAACAGTTATACAAATATAGAAAATGGCTTAGATACATTTCTGGCTAAAAACAGGATTCAGGGATAAGATTGTGTTAAATGGGTCAGCATCTAATTGTATTAATGTGGCATCTTCTTTATTGTAAACAGGTCTAATCTGTATAGGTTGAAGTCAATGGACTTCTGTCTTCTCTTCTTTCAACCTCATCTACTATGTTACTATGTTTATCTTAACCACAAAATATTGTTTGTTCTTAAAATGAAAAGCCTCCTAAAATATGAAACAATAACATTTGCTCAGCCACATAGCAAGTGAGACATCCAATGCAAAGTGCTAAAAATACAACTCCAGTTCTTCCATTTAAGTGGCTGTATATCATACATGCACCGTTATTACTTAGTAGCAGTGTGTGTCTCATTAAATGATAGTGAGACCTGATGACTCCTTGCTATGACAAGCCAACCACCAAGTATTTCACCACAGTCACTATAACATTGAACCAAGTGTTCTAGCCCATTAAACCTGTTACACCCCCCCCATCCTTTCATAGAACAGATAAATCCTAAACACAACTCTCAAAAAAAAACAACAGTACAGTGTAACATTAGGCACTTCTCTCTCCTAACCAACCTGTGCTACAGAAAAATCCTCCTGGGTGCATCTGCTTTTCTCCAACCATCCATTGCCAATGAAGCAGTGTAAAAGATGGGACTTGGTATTGGAACAATTCCAACTACAGACGTTTGAGAAAGACGTCACTTCTAGAGATACCAACTCCAAAACCCACCATACAGTCCATTCACAAGGAAAATTGTACAATCCCAGGTCAGCACCATGGAACTGAGAACATTGTAGGATTGAGCAAACTCCTGACAAATGAACACAATAATCCCAGTCATGGCGCCATGATTGTCAGAACATGCACACGTTTGGTTGGATAAACATGACAATGTAGCTGTTAGGTACCTAAATCATCATGAAGACCCAGACAGGCTACCAACTACTCTTTTCTAGGGTAAAATGCAGATGAGGGGGACACAGAGGTACACCTATGGTAGACACATGCAAAAGGAGCACTCCTTGGAACTTTGGAAAAGCCAAAAAAAGAAAAGTACAAACAGAAAATAAACTGTCCCACCACAAGAATACTAAATGACCTGTAGGAGATTGGACATAGGTGGTAGGTGGGTAACACAATGGCTCCGCCCTAAGGGGCATATCTATCAAACTCCATATGGAGCTTGAAGCCCCGTGTTTCTGGCGAGCCTTCAGGCTTGCCAGAAACACCCTCAATACCCTCCACCATCCCTTTCCCAACATTATTACCCCTCCCTCTCCCACCTTCCTCTCACATAAAATCTTGTTAAACGGTCGCATGCGCACCTGTGACTTAGATTGCCCCCACCGGCCGGAAGTTCCCAGCAATGGGCCGCCCATCCGCCTCCCTGCAATGGCTCCCACCCACCAACGATCAGCACCATCGCTGGCCAATGCAGAGAGGGCCACAGAGTGGCTCTCTCTGCATTGGATGCTTATAAAAGGGTATTCCAGGATTCCTCAATATCGAGGCATCACTGCAATACCCTAAAAGCGTCTGGAAGCAATCAGGATTGCTTCCAGCGCTTCAAACCCCTGAGGACGTGCAGGGTACGTCCTTGGTCATTAACTGACAGTTACCTAGATGACGAGTTTTGAGCGCTATAGGGAAAGTTAGGAACCCCAAAAAAGTGGCACTATTTAACCCCTATAGTGCTGCCTTTACAAGTTTTGAAAAACCCGGCTTGCGCGTACGATATGGAGATTTTAAGCTCCAAACGTACTCAAAACAAGCGGTGTTTTGACGTGCTCGTGCACGCTTTCCCCATAGACATCAATGGGGAGCCCGGCAAAAAAATGGTCTAACACCTGCAATCGCGGAAACAAAAGCTCCGTAACACAGCCCCATTGATGTCTATGGGGAAAAAGAAAATACAGTTCAAACCTAACACCCTAACATAAACCCCGAGTCTAAACACCTCCAATCTGCTGCCCCTGACATCGCCGATGCCTGCCTACAGTTATTAACCCCTAACCTGCCACTCCCTATATTGCCGCCACCTAAATAAAATTATTAATCTCTATTCCGCCGCACCCCAACATCGCCGCAACTATATTAAAGTTATTAACCCCTATTCCACCGCTGCCCAACATCGCTGCAACTAAAAAAAGTTATTAACCCCTAAACCTCTGTCCTCCCACATCACTACCACTAAATAAACCTATTAACCCCTAAACCGCCAGCCCCCATATCGCAACAACCTAAATTAAACTATATTAACCCATAAACCTAACCCTAACATAACACTAACACCCCCTAACTTTAACATAATGAAATTAGATCTAAATGAAATTTACAATTATTAACTAAATAATTCCTATTTAAAACTAAATACATACCTGTGAAATAAAACCTAAGCTAGCTACAATATAACTAATAGTTATATTGTAGGTAGCTTAGGTTTTATTTTTATTTCACAGGTAAGTTTGTATTTATTTTAACTAGGTAGACTAGTTAGTAAATAGTTATTAACTATTTACTAAAAACCTAGTTAAAATAAATATAAACTTACCTGTGAAATAAAACCTAAGCTGCCTTACACTAAAACCTAACATTACAAAAAAAAAACTAAAAAAAAAAAACTACCATTACAAAAACAAAACAAAAATATTATTCCTATTCTAATACCCTTTAAAAAAAAAAAAAACCACCCAAAATAAAAAAGCCTAATCTAGAATAAACTACCAAGGGCCCTTAAAAGGGCCTTTTGTAGGGCATTGCCCTGAATTAAACAGGTCTTTTGCTAAAAAAATAATACCAACACCCCCTAACACTATACAAACCCCCACCCCCCAAACTACCAAGGGCCCTTAAAAGTCTTCATCCAGGCAGCCTCTTCAATCTTCATCCCGGCGACGAAGTCCTTATCCAAGCGGCGAGAAATCTTCATCCAGGTGGCCTCTTCAATCTTCATCCAGGCGGCATCTTCTATCTTCATCCTGGAGGTGCGGAGCGGGTCCATCCTGAAGACATCTGGCGGGGAGCATCCTCTTCATATGGTCGCCGACGTATACTAAGTCTTCAATGCAAGGTATACGATCCAAGATGGCATCAAGATAGAAGATGCCCCTTGGATGAAGATTGAAGAGGCCGTCTGGATGAAGACTTCTTACTGCCTGGATGAAGACTTCAACGCCGGGATGAAGATCGTTCAAGCGAGACTTCAAAAACTGTAAGTGGATCGTCGGGGGTTAGTGTTGGGCTTTTTTAAGGGTTTACTGGGTGGGTTTTTTTTTTTTTTAGTTTAGGGTCTGGGCAGTAAAAGAGCTAAATGCCCTTTTAAGGACAATGCAAATACAAATGCCCTTTTCAGGGCAATGGGTATCTTAGGTTTTTTTAGATAGTTTTTATTTTATTTTGTGGGTTGGGGTGGGTTTGTAATGTTAGTGGGTCTTTGTAATTTTTTTTTCACTAAAAGAGCTGCTATCTTTAGGGCAATGCCCTACAAACGGCCCTTTTAAGGGCCATTGGTAGTTTATTCTAGATTAGGCTTTTTTATTTTGGGGGTGGGTTTTCTTTTTTAAAGGGTATTAGAATAGAAGTAATCTTTATTTTTTTTGGATAATTTTGTTTTTTTTTTGTAATGGTAGTAATAACTATTTGCTAAGTAGTCTACCTAGTTAAAATAAATACAAATTTACCTGTGAAATAAAAATAAAACCTAAGCTAGCTACAATATAACTATTAGTTATATTGTAGCTAGCTTATGTTTTATTTTACAGGTAAGTATGTATTTAGTTTTAAATAGGTATTATTTAGTTAATAATTGTAAATTTAATTTAGATCTAATTTCATTATGTTAAAGTTAGGGGGTGTTAGGTTTAGGGTTACGTTAGGGTTAGGGGTTAACAGTTTAATTTAGGTTGTTGCGATGTGGGGGGCTGGCAGTTTAGGAGTTAATAGGTATTATTTAGTTAATAATTGTAAGTTTAATTTAGCTATATTTTAATTATGTTAAAGTTAGGGGGTGCTAGGGTTAGGGTTAATAGTTTAATTTAGGTTGTTGCGATGTGGGGGCTGGCGGTTTCGGGGTTAATAGGTATTATTTAGTTAATAATTGTAAGTTTAATTTAGCTATATTTTAAATTATGTTAAAGGTATTAGGGTTAGGTTTAGGGGTTACTAGTTTAAATTAGTTTATTGCGATGTGGGGGCTTTCGGTTTAGGGGTTAATAGTTTAATTTATTATATTTTGTTCTGGGGGCTTTTGGTTTGGAGGTTAAAAGGTTTATTATAGTGGCAGTGGTGTAGGGCTTAACTTTAGTATAGTGGGGGCGATGTGGGCGGATGGCAGATTAGGGGTTAATAATATTTAAATAGTGTTTGCGATGTGGGACGGCGGCGGTTTAGGAATTAATAACTTTAGTATAGTGGTTACGATGTCGTGGAGCGGCGGAATAGGGGTTAATAAATTTTATTAGTGGCGGCGATGTCGGGAGTGGCAGATTAGGGATATTACAGCTATACCGATAAGACTTGTAATGGCTGCAGTGCTGTTTTAACTCTGAAAATACCATATTTTCAGCGTTAAAAGACGAACGCACAAACTTGTAATCTAGCTGAGTTTTTGTAGGACGTACCCTGTACGTCCATGGTCCTTGAGGGGTTAAAGGGACATGAAACCCAAAAATTTTCATTCATGATTTAGGTAGAACATATAATTTTAAACAACTTTCCAGTTTACTTATATTATCAAATTTGCTTCATTCTCTTGATATCATTTGTTGAAGGAGCAGCAATGCACTACTGGTTTCTAACTGAACACATGGGTGAGCCAATGACAATTAGTATATATATGCAGCCACCAATCAGCAGCTAGAACCTAGGTTCTTTGCTGCTCCTGAGCTTACCTTGATAAACCTTTCAGCAAAGGATAACAAGAGAAAGAAGCAAATTAAATAATAGAAATAAATTGGGAAGTTGTTTAAAATAGCATGCTTTTTCAGAATCATGAAAGAAAATATTTGGGTTTCATGTCTCTTTAAGTGTCCGTTATTTTATTTTTTTAGATTTTATTGGACAACCTGCTGAAATATTGTAAATACATTTCAAAATGGAGGAACCGTAGCAACTGATGAAACAGATACCAACAGGTTATATAACACTGAGGAAAGTGTTGCAGCAGATTATATTTTTCTAAAGCAATAAATCCCTTTTCTTTTGTGTTCAGTAGTTAGTAAATACATTCTCCTTTAGAAGATCCATTGGCCAGTTGCCAGCAAGCCAGGATGTTGTCACTACCCAAGGCTCAATTTATCAAACACTAGCAGACAGGGGCGTACGTATTGGCGCCTGTCCCCTCTGCTTCTCCTCTCGCGGCACAAGTGCTCCTGTTCCCATGCCATGTCTCACTAGTGGGCACTCGATAAATAACCAGCCATTACAAGTGGCTGGTTATTGCTACCACGAGCCCACGGTAGCAACTAGCGCATATAAAATTAACCAGAGCTCAGATTTTTTTTTTAAAATGACACTAAAAAGTGCCTTTACATTGCGGTCTATGGAACTGATTGTTCCCTGTAAATATATATATATATATATATATACAGGGAGTGCAGAATTATTAGGCAAGTTGTATTTTTGAGGATTAATTTTATTATTGAACAACAATCCAGAAACTGGCAGTAGGACTGGGAGTTGAGCTTGACTCCATCCTCAACCCGAAAAGGCCCCACAAGCTCATCTTTGATGATACCAGCCCAAACCAGTACTCCACCTCCACCTTGCTGGCGTCTGAGTCGGACTGGAGCTCTCTGCCCTTTACCAATCCAGCCACGGGCCCATCCATCTGGCCCATCAAGACTCACTCTCATTTCATCAGTCCATAAAACCTTAGAAAAATCAGTCTTGAGATATTTCTTGGCCCAGTCTTGACGTTTCAGCTTGTGTGTCTTGTTCAGTGGTGGTCGTCTTTCAGCCTTTCTTACCTTGACCATGTCTCTGAGTATTGCACACCTTGTGCTTTTGTGCACTCCAGTGATGTTGCAGCTCTGAAATATGGCCAAACTGGTGGCAAGTGGCATCTTGGCAGCTGCACGCTTGACTTTTCTTAGTTCATGGGCAGTTATTTTGCGCCTTGGTTTTTCCACACGCTTCTTGCGACCCTGTTGACTATTTTGAATGAAAAGCTTGATTGTTCGATGATCACGCTTCAGAAGCTTTGCAATTTTAAGAGTGCTGCATCCCTCTGAAAGATATCTCACTATTTTTGACTTTTCTGAGCCTGTCAAGTCCTTCTTTTGACCCATTTTGCCAAAGGAAAGGAAGTTGCCTAATAATTATGCACACCTGATATAGGGTGTTGATGTCATTAGACCACACCCCTTCTCATTACAGAGATGCACATCACCTAATATGCTTAATTGGTAGTAGGCTTTCGAGCCTATACAGCTTGGAGTAAGACAACATGCATAAAGAGGATGATGTGGTCAAAATACTAATTTGCCTAATAATTCTGCACTCCCTGTATATATATATATATATATATATATATATATATATTTATATATATATATATTTATATATGTTTATATACAGGGGTCAAGTCCTACAAATAAAAGTGTGGGAACTCACACACTATATATACACATATGAAACCCCAAAGCTGTTCAATAAATAGATTAGCAGACTACATACATTTATTGGTTCTTGTTTAATATTATAAATGTCATTTTATAATAAACATCATTTCACAAAAAAAATGAATTGCCCAGCCTCAGTCTCAACATCATCAGGTAATGAGTCCTTATGTTCAAGATATTTAGTCTGTCAGTCACTCAAGTTCAATTCAGTAGTATAATAAAATACCTAACCTACCTGTAGTAGGCAGTTTGCTTAACTGTACTTTATTTCTCAACTCTAAACTAAAGTTCCTCCGGTCTGTCACTGACTGAGAGAGTGTCACACTAGTCTCTGAAAGTCTGACTCACTGCCGCACTGCTAGTCTGCTGTCACAGTCACTGTCTCCTCCTG
Organism: Bombina bombina; assembly: GCF_027579735.1. Lineage (NCBI taxonomy): Eukaryota > Metazoa > Chordata > Amphibia > Anura > Bombinatoridae > Bombina > Bombina bombina. The sequence goes on along the minus strand of NC_069505.1, from coordinate 191,380,586 downwards.
CTTCTCCTCTCTGGTGACCTCATGATCAGGACAGGTGTCGCGGCGGTGTGCAGAACCATAGGGGGCGGGGCAAGTGGGGATTTATTACAAGTCTATAGCATGTCATCACACAATAACACACTGACATGTGACTCTGCTCTGAGACTTAGTGTTACGCTGGCGTGCAGCCCTGTGGGAGTGCGGGAGGAAGCTGCTTAACTATTAGCCGCCTGTATGGTGGTGCGGCAGCTCAGCCAATCCATTCTTCAGCTCTCTGTTACTCACCATTCCGGGACACTACATTGTCTCGGAATGAAGGTGCCTGGGACCTGGGACAGACCTACAAAATGTGGGACTGTCCCGGGCAATCCGGGACACATGGTCACCCTAACTTACATATACACACGCACTGTATTTATATGTATATAATATATACACTGGTTAATGAAAGCTAAAAAGGGGGAGGCGCCACTGCTGGCTGCCACACTTTTCTCAGGCTCCTGACCTCTCCAGGATTTATCTTAATTTATCCTCCTTACATTCAAAATTCATCACAATTATTTTAAGGACCAATATCGACTCCAAATTACGCACAACTAGACTCATCATAATTGAACGGATGGCATTACTAAAGTGAGATACTCAACCCATGCACAAATTGGGTTTTGGATTTTATCATCCATTTAGCCATGCTTAGATTTCATTTCTTAACACAAGAAAAAGTAATCGATTAAATCAATTTTACTAAAACACATTGGTTTTAAAACCCCTGCATGCTTTCTTATCTCGTATATACAATGCAGCCTGAAGTGCAAAATCTTAAACCTCACTCTGTTCTGAATCCTCTAGAGCAGGGCAATGTAACCAGCCCCCACTGCTAATATCCCTACAAAAACTAGAAGCTATTTAAACCCCTTCACTGCAGAGGAAATAACCACCTATATGCCCTCACATCTGTACTCCCTAAGACCCCAAAAAGCAGTCGCAGCACTCAGTCCCTCACTAGTGGCTACCCTAAAATCACTCAGCTTTTTTAAAGGGACCAACAGGGGCTGTCATGGAGGAAAATCAAAATTTAAAGTTCTATATCCTGACGCTATCACAGCTGCCCCACCACCCTGTCCACCCGCAAGCCCAATTGAAGTAATCCAACCTAAAAGCCACAAAAACTGCAAAAAATCTATTTGTGTGATTCCCATTAGAAGACACGCGGTCTCCAAAGTACAGAGCAAAAACTCAGAATCCAAAGACTGCCCTATCAGAGCAATCCTATGCAATGCCAGATCAATAAAGAACAAAACAGCTATTATTGCCGACCTTGTTAAAACATGCAAATTAGCATGCATCACAGAATCATGGTTAGATGAAAATGCAGGGCCTATTCTAGAGGCAGCTATTCCAGACAATTACACGGTGTTCCACCGCCCAAGACAAGATCGCAAGGGAGGCGGAGTTATGATCTGTGCAAAATCATCCTTAAATCCCAGACCAATATCAGTCCACAAAACCCAATCTTTTGAATGCGTAGCTGACAGCCTCTCAATAGAGAGAGGATTCTGAATACTGCTAATATACAGACCCCCAGGAGATGGGAAGAGATTTCTTCAGGAACTCCTAGACCTTTTGGCTGGCTTAATCCTTGAACACCCCAGATGGCTTATATTAGGAGACTTCAACACTTGGATTGACAACACCCTATCCCTGCTTGGGCAGGATCTCCTCAGCTTGATGAGTACACTCAGCTTCACACAAATCGTCACCACTCCCACCCACAGAAAAGGTCATACACTTGATCTAGTGTTTCAGTCTGGACTAAAAGTGTCACCAGTAACTAAAAACCCACATACCTGGCCAGACCACCACTCCATTCACTTTTCCATTGTATCACAATCAACCAGACACAAGCCTCAGAACCTGGTCAAACACCGCTCATTAAAAGGGGTGACACCACTGGATGTAGCATCACATATGGATCTAAGTGAACTAATGGGCACCTGTGAAGACCCCAGCTCCTTAGTCCAACTCTACAACAAAACTATGAGAGACACCCTAGAAAGCATTGCACCAACTTGCATACGCACTGTCAAAACCCACAACAATGCACCGTGGTTTGATAGCTCTATCAGAGAAATGAAAAGAACAGGACGTAAACTCGAGAGAAAGTGGCACAGAACACATGATCCAGAGGATAAAGCTGCTCTTACCAAACATCTAAATAAATATCAATCCAAGATAACTCAGAAAAAATCTTCATTTTTATCACGCAAAATTGCACTCTCCCACAATAGACCCAGGCAACTGTTTCGCACATTAGAAAGGCTCTGCAAAACAGCATGCATGCTTAGCCCCACCAACTTTTCTCAGGATAAATGTGAAGCATTTGCAAACTTCTTCAGAGACAAGATTTCCTAAATCAGAACCGCTTTCACAGCAGGCCAAACAGTTACACACCAGAACCACTACAATGGAATGCCAGATTGCCCCAGTTTATGGTCCACTTTTAAAAATGTGGATATAAAAGGAGTTAAAAACACCATACTACGTGTGACTTAGACCCTGCTCCAACTCAGCTCATATCTGGATGCATTGAAACACTCACCCCAGCCCTCACAAAAATAGTGCAGTGTTCATTAAAAACAGGAGACTTCCCAGATCCTCTAAAAGAAGCTGTGGTAAAACCACTCCTAAAGAAACCTTTATTAGACCCAGACTGCATGACTAATTACAGACCAGTATCCAACCTCCCATTTCTGGGGAAAATAATTGAAAAAGTAGTGGCAACTCAACTGGAAGCCCATCTATCACGCCTGAACATATTCGATCCTTTCCAGTCAGGCTTCAGATGCCGCCACAGCACTGAAATGGCGATAGTCCGAGTGCTAAATGATCTCCTCATGGCAAGAGACAAAGGTGATTACTCCATTCTAATCCTCCTGGATCTCTCAGCTGCATTTGACACCATTGACAATAGGATTCTAATAAAGCGCTTGCAGCACATCTGTGGTCTAGGAGGCACAGTCCTTAACTGGTTTAAATCTTTCCTTGCTGGTAGATTACAGAGAGTAATATCTGGATCAAGCTCATCAGCACCAACAGAACTGGCCTGCAGAGTTCCACAAGGATCCATCCTGACTCTCATGCTATTCGCAATTTACTTACTACCATCATTAACCGACATGGCCTAAGGTATCACTGTTACGCTGATGACACACAACTCTACTTCTCCTTTGCTCCAGATACTACAGATCCAGCATGCCACATAAACAGTTGCTTAACAGACCTCATAGAATGGATGAATGTTAGCTGTCTCAAAGTGAACCCGGACAAAACAGAGTTACTCTTGGTGAGGGGACCCCGAGCATCAAAAATTATCCCACGATCACCCAACTGGCCTGGAGCTTGGAGGCTCTGAACTCGTTAGTTCAGCAAAGGTACGATTGACGCTGGACTATCTTTTAAACAGCAGATTTCTTCCGTAATAAAATCTGCCTACTTTCATCTGAAAAAAATAGCCAGGATACAACACTTAATTCCACCGGATGATATGCCAACATTAATCCATGCATTTGTATCCTCTAGGCTAGATTACTGCAATGCACTCTACTTGGGCCTCCCAAAAAAAAAGAACTCCATTGCCTTCAGATGGTACAAAATGCAGCAGCCAGACTACTGACCAATCAAACTCACTCCTGCCACATAACACCTGTTCTCCACTCCCTGCATTGGCTTCTAATTAAACGGCGAACATATTTTAAAATTGGCCTGCTGACCTTCAAAGCCTTAAACAACCAAGGCCCACAGTACCTGAAAGAGCTCCTGACACCCTACATCCCATCCCGCTCACTTAAGTCAGCCAACACATCCCTCCTCTCAGTGCCAAGAATAAAGACAAACTCAGGCTCCAGAGCATTCGGCCATGCTGCCCCTACTTTCTGGAACTCTTTACCATGCTGAATCAGAGAGGCACCGTCCATACAGACTTTTAAAAAAAAAAAGCGAAAGACCCACCTCTTCCATCAGGCATTCAGTCCAATTATCTGACCTTCAGAAACTCCTAACTACTTGTAAAGTGCTTTGAGTCTCAAAGGGAGAAAAGCACTATATAAATTGCAAATTATTATTATTATTATTATAAATTAAAACCAATGAAGGGCTGAATAGTTGCCTTTGGGCCTGAGGATGGATACCCATGGTAACATATTTACATGGCAGGGGAGAAATTTGTATTTGTAATTTAGGATTCAGCTGATACTAAATACTGGGAAGTCAGACAAATACTTTTTCGAACACATGAAGGGGCATTTGTATATAGATGATGTTGAGCAATCCAAAAAGCTAAGAGCCTTAGTAAAAAATATTTTGAAGATGTTACTCCCTGGCTCTCAAGATGTGTAAGGCTTTGTAATGTAAACATCTGATATCATGATCTTGAGAAGGTTTGTGTGTGTGCACAACAACAATGATAATGTGATTTAAAGTAAAAATATGGCCACAAGGTGTCTGGGTGTCATTTTCTTTTACTATTAACATGTATACCAAGTAAATGTGAAGCAAGTAACACTCGCAGAGGAAGCAGGAGGCATAAAAGTACAGTAGCATTGTACTAGCGCTGTGGAATCTGTTGGCGCTCTACAAATAACCGATAATAATAATAGCATTGAAAGTAAAACAGGTCACCTTGCACTTTAGGATGAAACTGTTAAGGTTGAATCTGCCGCAAATACATTATCTTGCACACCTTAGCATTCTGCAGAAAATCTGGCCTGCTGACCATAAATTGATAGACATACAGACACCAACATAGATGAACAGACTGCACGTATTATTGGTGTATAAAATAAAGTAATTGGGCTTATCTTACTACAAGGTGTTTCACAAACACCTTTAATTGCAGGGACTATTTTCCCTTGCAAACCTCATCCCAGCTATCTCTGGAAGAACTAAAAGAAATTCCAATCACTTAGAAAGCAGTAGGCTGGAAGGACATGTCTTTTCCCTGCTTGATGAGCACTTTTTTCCTTGGTGAAACATGGAACTTTAAAAAAAACACAAAAAACTAAACTTTAAAATAACTAAACTAGACACACATGAATGCCTTTAATTTAATTTTAACTCACATGGTACATAGCCAGCCTGGCTTCAGTTCCTCACATCCTCCTTCCTCCCCTTCTCCTTCCTTTCCAGGGAGGGATGAGACCTCAGTGTCTGACAGCAACACTAGACTCCTCCTCTGTCACAGAGTCTCACCCACTTAAAGGGACAGTCAACCATAGAATTGTTATTGTTTTAAAAGATAGATAATCCCTTTATTACTCATTCCCCAGTTTTGTATAACCAACACAGTTATATTAATGTACTTTTTACCTTTGTGATTACCTTGTATCTAGGAACCTTCTTCCAGCCCCCTAATCACATGACTGTGACTGTTTATTATCTATTGTCTTAAATTTAGTTTTGTATTGTGCTAGATCTTAAATAACTTTCTGTGCCTGAACACAGTGTTATCTATATAGCCCACGTGTACTTTCTGTCTCTTTGTGTTGAAAAGAGATTTAAAAAGCATGTGATAAGAGGCACCCCTCAAAGGCTTAGAAATTAGCATATGAGCCTACCTATGTTTAGTTTAAACTAAGAATACCAAGAGAAAAAAGTAAATTTGATGATAAAAGTAAATTGGAAAGTCAATTAAAATTAAAAGTCCTATCTGAATAATGAAAGTTTAATTTATACTTGACTGTCCCTTTAAGGTGCAATAGTCCTATTTCTGTGGAGGGGAGCTAAATAACACCAGAGCAAGCCACACAGAAATGTAAGCACCATTTGTTCCACACAGTGCAGGGTAATCACACAGCAGGACCGCTGATTGGCTTGCATTTAGTGTTTTGTAGGAAGTGTACCTGCCCATAACTAGAGGATCTCACTATTCCTCTAACATATTGTGCTCCAGCTCTTCCCACCAGCAGCAGCAGTGTTTATTGAAGCGTTTCTGTCCTCTGTCCAGGGGAAACTTAGTTCCACCTGCAAAAATAGTGCTGGAACTCCATTCAATTTAGTTTACAATTTGCTGCTATCGCTACGTGACTCACCCACTTTGCTGCGCTAGTTCAAATGCCATGTCTTATGGCATGAGAACGAGGCTTCCATTGGAGCCTATGGAAGCATGCTCAATTGCATGCGCTAATATTACAAGTGGATCACAAAAAGTCACGCTCGCGAAAGCACAATTTTGAACTCCACTCGTAATCTGGCCCTTTATTTTTAATCCTTTTGTGGGGGTTAAACACATAAATATCTTGGGTCAGGAGTGAAAAGATGACTGTAATGGAGCAATAGACAGAATAGGGAATTAGCACAGAGGTGAACTTACTGTCATTTATAGAAAATGTAACAAAATGAATGTGTCACTTGCTAAATAGATTTATTTCTTATTTTACTCAATGATTTCTGAGCCAGAGTCTGCGTTACTTTTAATCAGATCATGGATCAGTCAGCCACAAATGAGCATGTGACAGCTGCAGCTTCATGTGACCCAGATACGAGGGCAGTTTGCATTATTGTCTCATGAGTACAAGAACATCAGACGGTTAACTGAGAATTACCAAAGCTTAACCGTTATTATTATGTTGTACTATAAAGTGATCATGCAGGGTGCAGCCTCGCTTAGCTCACTTGTGTCTGACACAAAGAAATGCCCTCCTGATGTATGTCAGGCTGGTCACCTTATTGAAGCACAGCAATATCACAAATAACATGAGATGATTGTACATAGGAGACTTGCTCAGAACTTTGTGTGAAACCAGGCAGCTTGTTACAGGTCTGGGATGTTCTCTGAAAATAACAAGCAGGATAATAATACAATTTACATCAATTAATCTCTAAAGACATACACACACACACATACATACATTCATATATACACACACACACACATACATTCATATATACACACACACACACATACATTCATACATACACATGCATTCATATACACACACACACACACACACATACATACATTCATATATACACACACACACACACATACATTCATACACACACACACACACACATACATACATTCATATATACACACACACATACATGCATACACATACACACACATGCATTCATATATACACACACACACATACATGCATTCATATATACACACACACACACACACACACACACATACATACATTCATATATACACACACACACACATACATACATTCATACACACACACATACATTCATACACACACATTTATATACACACACATACATTTATATACACACATACATTCATGCACACATACTTATACATTCATACACACACACATTCATATACACACATACCTTCAAACACACACACACATACATTCATATACACGCATACCTTCAAACACACACACACATACATTCATATACACACATATTTTCATACACACACACACATACATTCATATACACACATATTTTCATACACACACACACACACAAACATGCACATAAGAAACAGAAGCAAACACTGCTCAGGCGACCAAGGTGCTGTTAATACCAAAAGCGTTTATTCATCCAGACAGGACATAGTCAGCAAAAAAGAACACCTGACATGATGATAAACTTGCACATACATTCATACACACAGACACACATCCAAACACACACAAATACATACACACATGTTCACACACTTTCACCATCTGTATAGACATGCACACATATATATATATACAGACATGCATTCTATGTACATACTAACCATCTGTGTAGACATACACACACATATACATACAAACATACATTCTACATACATATTCACCATCTGTATAGACATATACACACAGACATGCCGTCTACGTACATATTCACTATCTGTAGAGACATACACACATATACATACAGACATAGATTATACATACATATTCAGCATCCGTATAGACATGCACACATATATATATATACAGACATGCATTCTATGTACATACTAACCATCTGTATAGACATACACACACATATACATACAAACATACATTCTACGTACATATTCACCATCTGTATAGACATATACACACAGACATGCCGTCTACATACATATTCACTATCTGTAGAGAAATACACACATATACATACAGACATAGATTATACATACATATTCAGCATCCGTATAGACATACACAAACATATAGATATAGACATACATTCTACGTACATATTCACCATCTGTATAGACATACACACACACATATATATACAGACATACATTCAACATACATATTCACCATCTGTATAGACATATACACACATATACATACAGACATACATTCTACATACATGTTCACCATCTGAATAGACATACACACACATATACATACAGACATAATTTATACATACATATTCCCCATCTGTATAGACATACACGCACATATACATACAGACATACATTCTACATACATATTTACTATCTGTATAGACATACACAAAAATATACATACAGACATACATTCTACATACATATTTACTATCTGTATAGACATACACAAACATATACATACAGACATACATTCTACATACATATTTACTATCTGTATAGACATACACACATATACATACAGACATACATTCTACATACATATTTACTATCTGTATAGACATACACAAACATATACATACAGACATACATTCTACGTACATATTCACCATCTGTATAGACATACACACACATATACATACAGCCATACATTCTACGTACATATTCACCATCTGTATAGATTTACACACATATATACATACATACATTCTACATACATATTCACCATCTGTATAGACATACACACACATATACATACAGACATACATTCTACATACATATTCACCATCTGTATAGACATACACACACATGTACATACAGACATACATTCTACATACATATTCACCATCTGTATAGACATGCACACACATATACATCAGAGACGTAACTAGAATTCACAGGCCCAGGTGCAAAATCTAAGAAGCCCCCCCCCCCCCAAAAAAAAGAAGTGAATTTGATACATATCTTTTTTTTTTTTTTTAAACATTTAACACATAACAAAAAGGTGAATCAGATTATGTCTGCAAAATGAGGTACCCTGTGCCCACAGACTGTTAGATGGTCTGACCCCATATTACTGTATATAGTGACACTGTTTAACCCACCAATACTGTATATAGTGAGTCAGTGACACAGTCTGTAATCTGCCGGTGAGATGGCTGGCCTGACACTACCTGCCCCAGTACTTTATAAAGTGACCACAGTAGTCTGTGACATAGTCAAGCCCCCCCTGTACTGTATATAGTGGTACTGTATAGTGACACTGTTTACCCCCGCCCCCCCCTTTCTGTAGTAACAAGGTCTGTAATTTGCTGGTTCCACAAACATACAGGCATACCATCTGTATAGACATACACACACATATGCATACAGACATACATTCTACGTACATATTCACCATCTGTATAGACATACACACACATATGCATACAGACATACATACTACGCATATATACACCATCTGTATAGAAATACACACACATATACTGTACATACAGACATACATACATTCTACGTACATATTCACCATCTGTATAGACATACACACACATATACATACAGACATACATTCTACATACATATTCACCATCTGTATAAACATACACACACACATATACATACAGCCATACATTCTACATATATAGTCACCATATATATATAGACATACACACACACATATACATGCAGCCATACATTCTACGTACATATTCACCATCTGTATAGACAGACACACACACTTATACATACAGCCATACATTCTACGTACATATTCACCATCTGCATAGACATACACACACATATACATACAGCCATACATTCTACGTACATATTCACCATCTGTATAGACATACACACACATATACATACAGCCATACATTCTACGTACATATTCACCATCTGTATAGACATACACACACATATGCATACAGACATACATTGTACGTACACATTCACCATCTGTATAGACATACACACACACATATACATACAGACATACATTCTACATACATATTCACCATCTGTATAAACATACACACACACATATACAGACATACATTCTACGTACATATTCACCATCTGTATAGGCACACACACACACATATACATACAGACATACATTCTACGTACATATTCACCATCTATAGACACACACACACACACACATATACATATATACATACAGACATACATTGTACATACATATTCCACAATCTGTATAGATAAACACATATACATACAGACATACATTCTACGTACATATTCACCATCTGTATAGACACACACATATACATACAGACATACATTCTACGTACATATTCACCATCTGTATAGACGCACACACACATATACATACAGACATACATTCTACGTACATATTCACCATCTGTATAGACATACACACACACACACACACATATATATATATATATATATATATACAGACATACATTCTACGTACATATTCACCATCTGTATAGACACACACACACATATACATACAGCCATACATTCTACGTACATATTCACGATCTGTATAGACATACACACACATATACATACAGACATACATTCTACATACATATTCACTATCTGTATAGACATACACACATATATACATACAGCCATACATTCTACGTACATATTCACCATCTCCTCTGTATAGACATACACACACATATACATACAGCCATACATTCTACGTACATATTCACGATCTGTATAGACATACACACACATATACATACAGCCATACATTCTACGTACATATTCACCATCTCCTCTGTATAGACATACACACACATATACATACAGCCATACATTCTACGTACATATTGACCATCTGTATAGACATACACACACATATACATACACACATACATTCTACGTACATATTCACCATCTGTATAAACATACACACACTTATACATACAGACATACATTCTACGTACATATTCACCATCTGTATAGACACACACACACATATACATACAGACATACATTCTACGTACATATTCACCATCTGTATAGACATACACACACATATACATACAGCCATACATTCTACGTACATATTCACCATCTGTATAGACACACACACACATATACATACAGACATACATTCTACGTACATATTCACCATCTGTATAGACACACACACACATATACATACAGACATACATTCTACGTACATATTCACCATCTGTATAGACACACACACACTTATACATACAGACATACATTCTACATACATATTCACCATCTGTATAGACATATACACACTTATACATACAGACATACATACTACGCACATATACACCATCTGTATAGACATACACACACACATATAGATACAGCCATACATTCTACGTACATATTTACCATCTGTATAGACATACACACACATATACATACAGACATACATTCTACGTACATATTCACCATCTGTATAGACACACACACACATATACATACAGACATACATTCTACGTACATATTCACCATCTGTATAGACACACACACACATATACATACAGACATACATTCTACGTACATATTCACCATATGTATAGACACACACACACATATACATACAGACATACATTCTACATACATATTTACCATCTGTACAGACACACACACACATATACATACAGCCATACATTCTACATACATATTCACCATCTCCTCTGTATAGACATACACACACATATACATACAGCCATACATTCTACGTACATATTCACCATCTCCTCTGTATAGACATAGACACACATATACATACAAGGTATGTGTGAGGGTGTGTGGGGAGCGCTAATAGTTCTAGCTGTGAGTTGGACTATTGTATGTGGTAATTATATGTATTATCTATTATATATTATTCATGTGTATTTCTAATTGTTCCAAGTGTCTATCTATCACCTCGTGATTATAAATGGTCAACACTATATTATTGTTATTTAGTGTTAACCTATGGTTTTAAACAGTGTTAATAGTGCATATATTATGCTAATAGTGCATATAGTATATACCTTAAGACCTAATATCGTTTTATGCCTTTAAAATATAGTTCCGTATTTTGCCTTTAAATCCCTTAATTAGTCGTAAAATAAATGGATTGCTCCTCTGTATTAGTTCATACCAAATTGATATATCTATATAATGACACCAAACTAGTTAAAGTTCAAAAATATTTTTATATGAAATTTCACGTTATATATGCAGATACAAAATAAAAAATAAAAAATAAAAATATTGCAGATACAAATAAAATTTTGCAGATACAAATAAAATTTATACAGATAAAATATTACTAAGATAAATTCAGAATGATTCCGTTAGCCACCTATTGTTGGCATATATATAATAAAAAACTTTGTATAAAAGTCCGTTTTTACATAAGAAGGCTGTTAGAGTCTGATTAGTGATGTGGTATCAGATACTCCAGTGCACACTCTCCTTGTGTGTCTTAGTTTTACTCTTAGATTATGTATACATTTGTTGCGAAAAATATGTAGTGAAGTTGTGGGCACAACTGAGTTCTTTTACTTATCTTCCGTGTCTCCAAATCTGGACAATGTAGTGTTGCACTCCCCCTAACCTGACTTCTGATTGTGTCTTACCTCGTTTATCTTTGGGGTCTTGGGAAGCTGTACGCCCGATGGTATACCTTAATGGAGGATCAGCGTCTCTCCGTTTGAAGTTCCCGGCGGCTTGCTTCCTCTCCCTGACGTCGTGTGTCTCACGTGTTCCGTTGGAGGCCAATCAGGTAACCGGATCGTGGGGGGAGTGTATCTCCTTGGAATCCTCGCTTGCTTGGTTCTGTAGCGGCTTTCGAAATCCACACTCAATAGTCTGTCTACGCGTTTCAGCGCTCTCCTGCGCCTTTATCAAGACTTGTATCAGCGCTGAAACGCGTAGACAGACTATCGAGTGTGGATTTCGAAAGCCGCTACAGAACCAAGCAAGCAAGGATTCCAAGGAGATACACTCCCCCCACGATCCCCACACACATATACATACAGCCATACATTCTACGTACATATTTACCATCTGTATAGACATACACACACATATGCATACAGACATACATTCTACATACATATTCACCATCTGTATAGACATACACACACATATACATACAGCCATACATTCTACGTACATATTCACCATCTGTATAGACATATACACACATAAACATATAGACATACATTCTACGTACATATTCACCATCTGTATAGACATACACACACATATACATACAGACATACATTCTACATAGATATTCACCATCTGTATGGACATACACACACATATACATACAGACATACATTCTACATACATATTCTCTATCTGTATAGACATACACACACATATACATACAGCCATAAATTCTACATACATATTCACCATCTCCTCTGTATAGACATACACACATATATACATACAGCCATACATTCTACGTACATATTCACCATCTGTATAGACACACACACACATATACATACAGCCATACATTCTACGTACATATTCACCATCTGTATAGACACACACACACATATACATACAGACATACATTCTACGTACATATTCACCATCTGTATAAACATACACACTCTTATACATACAGAAATACATTCTACGTACATATTCACCATCTGTATAGACACACACACATATACATACAGACATACATTCTACATACATATTCACCATCTCCTCTGTATAGACATACACACACATATACATACAGCCATACATTCTACGTACATATTCACCATCTTTATAGACATACGCACACACATATACATACAGACATACATTCTACGTACATATTCACCATCTGTATAAACATACACACACTTATACATACAGCCATACATTCTATGTACATATTCACTATATGTATAGACATACACACACATATGCATACTGACATACATTCTACATATATATTCACCATCTGTATAGACATACACACACACACATATATATATATATATATATATACACAGACATACATTCTACGTACATATTCACCATCTGTATAGACATACACACACATAAACATATAGACATACATTCTACGTACATATTCACCATCTGTATAGACATACACACATATATACATACAGCTATACATTCTACGTACATATTCACCATCTGTATAGACACACACACACATATACATACAGCCATACATTCTACGTACATATTCACCATCTGTATAGACATACACACATACATATACATACAGCCATACATTCTACGTACATATTCACCATCTGTATAAACATACACACACATATACATACAGACATACATTCTACAAACATATTCACTATCTGTATAGACATACACACACATATACATACAGACATACATTCTACGTACATATTCACCATCTGTATAGACATACACACACACATATACATACAGCCATACATTCTACGTACATATTCACCATCTGTATAAACATACACACACATATACATACAGACATACATTCTACAAACATATTCACTATCTGTATAGACATACACACACATATACATACAGCCATACATTCTACGTACATATTCACCATCTCCTCTGTATAGACATACACACATATATACATACAGCCATACATTCTACGTACATATTCACCATCTGTATAGACATACACACACATATACATACAGCCATACATTCTACGTACATATTCACCATCTGTATAGACACACACAAACATATGCATACAGACATACATTCTACGTACATATTCACCATCTGTATAGACATGCACACACATATACATACAACCATACATTCTACATACATATTCACCATCTGTATAGACATGCACACACATATACATACAGCCATACATTCTACATACATATTCACCATCTGTATAGACATACACACACATATACATACAGACATACATTCTACATACATATTCACCATCTGTATAAACATACACACACACATATATATACAGACATACATTCTACGTACATATTCACCATCTGTATAGACATACACACACATATACATACAGACATACATTCTACAAACATATTCACTATCTGTATAGACATACACACACATATACATACAGACATACATTCTACGTACATATTCACCATCTGTATAGACATACACACACATATATATATATATATATATACATATATATATATATATATATATATACAGACATACATTCTACGTACATATTCACTATCTGTATAGACATAAACACATATATACATACAGCCATACATTCTACGTACATATTCACCATCTCCTCTGTATAGACATACACACACATATACATACAGCCATACATTCTACGTACATATTCACCATCTGTATAGACATACACACACACATATACATACAACCATACATTCTACGTACATATTTACCATCTGTATAGACATACACACACATATGCATACAGACATACATTCTACGTACATATTCACCATCTGTATAGACATACACACACATATATATACAGACATACATTCTACGTACATATTCACCATCTGTATAGACATACACACACATATACATACAGACATACATTCTACATACATATTCACCATCTGTATAGACATACACACACATATGCATACAGACATACATTCTACATACATATTCACTATCTGTATAGACATACACACATATATACATACAGCCATACATTCTACGTACATATTCACCATCTGTATAGAAGAACCCGGAAGAAAAAATTGAGGAAGGGTTCTGTGACCCCCATGGAGGCCAAGTGGAGGAGTCGTACAGGGGCCAGTAGGCTGGGCCTCTTGAAAGTAGGTGGTGTGACGTAGAGGATGTGAGGCAGTTCAGGAGCATAACGCGCGAGGAGAAGCTGATGCTTTCCTGCGCGCAACGGAATGGCGGGACCCGGTGTACAGCAGGTGTTTTACCTGACTTATGGTGGCTACTATCCAGGAACGGTTTCAGGGACGGTCAGAGCGGCCAGGGCGGATGACCGGGAGCATCATATGAGGAACAGAACGGGTGAGGAGAAGCTGTGGTTTCTCGTTGCACAGCGGACACGTCAGGAGCAGTGTACAGCGGGGGGGGCCTCTCCCTGCTTTGGCGGCATTTTGCAGGAGCAGTAACACAGTGGTGATAAGGGCTGGTGGATTCTGTCAGGAGGTTCAGGAAGGTTTACGGCAGCAGAGGTGATCCGGATGAGACGAGCTTACAGCAGATGCAAGTAAGTAGTGGAAGGTGTGCATGCAAAAGGGACGATATGGAGAAGTTCCGGAGCTTACGGCAGGCATTTGGCTGGCTGGGGTGTGATGGTGTAGACGCTGCAGGAGTAGGGCAGCAAGGGCCTGTAAAGGTATGGGGGCGGGTAGGTGGTTGGTCCCATTGTCCGGAGAGTATCGGGCGGGCCTGGCTAACAGATAGGTGCGGCATTGGGAGCTGGGACAGGGGTACACGGCAGGGGTATATTGGCCCTGAGTGGGTGGCTAAGTGGATTACCTCATGGGGGGAGCTGATCGGCACGGTTCTGGGAGCCGGTGTCAACAAGTGGTTTAGCGGACGGGGAGTATCATTGGCTGGGTACGGCCTCCCCCTGCAGTTTCAGGAGCAGTGACGGGCAGTTTTGGCGTGTCAGCTATTTTTGGGGGGTACTAGCCAGCCCAGGGGGGAATAGAGTGGGGTTCTATCGGAAGAGCCGGATAACAGCAATGGTGGCAGTAAGGGAGCATGGGCCCTGTATGCCTGACTGGGAGGAGCGGGATGTAAAAGGTGGCATGGGTGAGGGCTTTGCAGGCTTCACAGTGTGGGTCCGAGTGGAATAAAGGAAGGGCCACAGGGATAGAGGGCTAGATGGCTGTTAGCGGGCAGTGGTGAGAATAGGTATTTTAGCGGGAAAGGGGGTTTAGGGTGGGGAGCCGCAGTGTTTACCTCTCCTGGAGCCCGGTAATTGTCTAGTTAGTGGGGTTTCTGCGGGTGGGTACATGGGAGTTGGCTGGTAGAAAGTATGGGTCGGGTTAGGGGTGGGAGGTGTTCTGGGGCAGGGGTGCCGTAGAGGGGAATGGGAGTGGCAGTTGGTAGCCCTTGTGAAAGGACAGATGAGCTGGTTGCTTAAAGGCACAAGCTGTTCCCGTGGGAGGGGTTTGTCCCCACTTGGATACCTGTCTAGATTTCCAGGTGGGGGGCGGGGAATTTCCCGGGGTCCAGGAGCATTTGGAGGGCTGAGCTGAGGTTGTGGGGCAAGATCAGAGCTATCAGGTGGGGGTACTGGTAGGGTGGAACGGGGAGGAGTTGGTAAAGGGTGGTTAAAGGGGTTAGGGTAGGGGCAAGGGGTGTTATTACTTCAGGGGAGAGTGCAGGAGGGTGTAATGGCAAATGGGGGGGGGGGCATGGGCAGCTGTCCTGGAAGTATACGGCTGGTGGGCATGGAAGAAGTCCCAGCTATCACAGAGGAGGTTAATAAGCATCAGGCAGTATTTCACAGATGGCATTGGACAAGTGCAGGAGGGTTGAAGAGGTAAAAGGTCAACTGGAGCAGCACGTTGCGGATGGTGGGAGATTGGGGTATTTTCAGGGGGCCCTTGTTGCGGGCTATTTGGAAGAGCTGGGTTTGCAGTGGATGGTGGTTAGAAAGATCAAGGGAGTTTGATTTAGGGTTTTGGGGTTTTTGTTGGGAGCATCCTGTTTGGTCCGGTTCGTTAGTTGTTTTAAAAAAAAAAAAAAAAAAAAAAAGGTTTCCTGGGGCATAGTGCTTCTATACTGGTTGTTGCCTTGTACGCAAGAGGTTTGTAGTTCGAATCCAGCGGTGCCGTTGGGTCCCTTTTAGCCCCCCCCCCTCTTTTAAACTCTAGTGGCTCGGGTTAGTAGGCGTTTGGTTGTTGTGTCGTGGGTACCTGTGCCAGTGTTGTAGCATATGGGTTAGCTTATCTATCGTTCAAGCAGAAGGTTTGGGATTTGATCCCAGCTACTGCTACTTTCTCCTGGAATGGGGCACTCTAAATTTGTGATATAGAGGTGTGTTTTGCTGAGGTAGGGTTATAGCTGCTGTGTGTATATGGCCCTTAGTGGGTGTAGGTGGGCTTCGCGTTTATGATTGGGTTCAGATTGTGTGGACTGCAGGTATAGCCGTCCAGCCTTTTCATCTCATGTCAGAACCTTTATGGTAGAGCTCCTCATTAGGTCACTGTCCCATGGTAATTCAAGTAGTTAAAAAAAAAAAAAAAAAAAAGAATAATTATATATATATATATATATATGTATATAGTAATCATATAGTATCAGTTGGTTAGATAGCTCAGCATGCTAAGGCATTGCTGGCGGTGCTCTCTAGCTACCCAAGGGTTGCAGGTTTGATCACCGGCGAGGTCCTCTCAGCCTTGCATCCTTCCGAGGTTGATAAAATGAGAAGCACCTCGAGACCCTTATGGGTGATTAGCTTCGCTTTCCAAGTACCCTATACATAAGTACAGTTGTGGATTCTCTAGCGGTAAGCACAATTGTTTCTTGATTTCCTCAGTTATCTAAGTTGGGCCTGGGCTTGTTGCCTTAGTTAAAGGAACAGTACACGGTAAAATTGTTTTCCATATATGTATTTTAAATTTCTTGTTATATCACCTGCAGAGTCTAAAATATTTGAGAAATTGCATTTTCGGATTTATTTGTGTATCTGAAGTAGCTGGTTTTGTGCTTTGAAACCACATCCTATTACAATGGGTTGAGCTTCAGGTAATATCAGATTCCTTTATGTTATCACTTTCATATACACAGACTTGCTTCCTTATCTTATATTTGTCTGGAACACCAAAGCTCAATACATAGGGAGAACAATGGAAAATTATCATTTTATTACTTAACTATCATGCCCCCACTGAGGGTGTAATCTCTTCTGCTGTCTGTGTTTTCTAAGGCTCGTCAATAGCGTATTCGCCAGGATCAAAACTTTCTGGATAGGTCGGGAAACCACAAGATAAATCAGCTATTTCAAATGCTGAAATAGGAGTAAAGGAGCTACTTGCAACCAATTTAATACACCCTAGCAGGTAAAAAGGATCATTGGGAATAATTTAAAGGGGAGAAAGTTTTTGGGTGAACTGTCCCTTTAATGGTATTTGTGCCATGATTATCCGACCCCTTCAGTTGAGGGTTGGAGTATCAATTGTGTGGGTGGGTTAGGCAATTGTGGAGCCCCCCCCCCCTCATTCCATGGTTTCTTATTGTTTCCTTACAGATTCTCCTGGGTTTTTAAAAAAAAAAAAAAAAAATTTGGGGGGGGGGGGGGGGGGGGAGTGCGTGGGCTTCCCGATGCCAGTTGCATGTGGTCCGGTGTTTTTATTTGTATTTGGTGTTTATATGTGTATATAGGTTGTCATATGCAGATTTGTATATAGGTTCATGGGTGTGGGGCAGTCTCCTGGTTATATATGTCCTTATGTGTTGGTAGTTCTGATGTTGTGGCTTGGTGGGCTACTGCTTCCATTGTAGAAGGAGGTTCGCGTGTCTTATTTTCTAGGGTTCTTTGGTGGAATCTGGCATCGTCAGGGTTTATGATGTTCTAGGCGCCATTCTGGTCTTTCTCTCCGCTGGGACAAGGTCCAGATTGTTATGATTTGTGTTTGTAAAGGGGGTAGTCTTTTAATTGTTTTTTGTTTGGTTTGTCGGCTTTATCCGGATATACCTTAGTGGTTAGCATGCCTGGATCGTAAATAGATGGCCAGGAGTTGATTCTTCCCCGGGTGCTGATGATTCGGTGTTCCTCGGTGGTCTCATGGGTGTACTTACGTAATGGTAAGTAGGAAATGGAGAGTCTGAGAGGGCTTTGACATCCTGTGGTTCCCCAGTTGGTGGCGAGTACTCCAATTGTCAGGGGGGGGGTCGTTCGTTTTAAGGTCCATATTAGATTATCCTGGCTTTACTCAACTAGGGTCAGGCCTCTGTTGTCCTTTTGGCATTTTTCAGTTATGTGGAACCCATTTTCAGTCATGTTTGTTGAAGGCGGTTTTCCGATCTGTGTATCCTGTCCCTCCTCTCATTGTATAGGTTTTATTCTGAAGTTTTTATGCGTTCAGCTCTCGTCCATCCATAATGATTTTGCGGTTATGATTTGAGGGTTGTCAATAGTAGCAGGTCATTGCAGTAATTTTCCCTAGGCTTTCATTGGTAAGCGGAGGAGCAGGGGAGGTTGCATAGTGGGTGTTTGGTCTGGTTGAGGCTTCTGGAATCTTTAGCTGCAGTGTGAGTATGCAACGCTATTCAGGAGGCAGCATTCATGAGTAATTAATTGGGTGGTCCTGTTGATAGCGATTTGTTCATTACATGGGATCTTTGGCCGTTTGTGTGGGATTGCTGAATTTGTCAGTTTTATACGCTGGGGATTAAGGGAGTCTGTGGTGATCCTCCAGGGGGGTCTTGGTTTGGGGGGCCATAGGGACCTCCAGTGGGTTGGTTAATTTGGCTGTGAAGCTTTCGCTTCACGCGGGGGTTTTGTGAGGCATGGCGTATACTCTGGCAAGGGTGTTGGTGGGGGAACCTGGGGTTTTGTTTCCCACCCCGTTTTTGACAGCTCTGTTAATATGGAGGGTGGGTTGGTCCTATTTGTAGGTGTATCAATTTTGCAATTATTGGATTATAACGCATGAGGTTGCAAAGGAAGTCTTTCTTTGCTTTAATAGGCCATTTTGCCAGGTTTTATGTTTGGGGAGGATCCCGAGAGTTCATCCTAATAAATGGGGTTGAGCTTGTAAGTATAGCAAATCCCATCACTTTATCGCATAGTGTGATTGGCATGCTCTGTTATATTATATCGGCCAAAAAAGCACGCCCCTTCCTTGGGCGATCAGTGGGATATTAGCATTTTATTCCTGATCCCTGCTTTGACCCAAGGGCAGTGTATTTCTCCTGTTGGCGGTGTTAATGCCGTTTTGGCCTCAGGGCTGAGAACTTCTAGGGTGGGACGGGAGATCAGGCTGATTAACCAAAAGCCAATATAGGGTTATTGTGCACGGATGTTGGTGGATTGGATGGTTGTGGGTTCGAATCTAAATTGTCATGTTTGATTTGCGTATGGGTCCGGCTTTTAATTCCAATACATGTGGACAATTTGATACTCTTCAGCGGGTTAGGTGAATTGGGGTAGTGGTAATGAGGAAAGAGAATGTTTGAGTGGGCGGCCTCTTTGGCATCCGCAAAGCAGTGTCATTTTTGCATCTGGTGGCATGTGGTTACTTGATTTGATGTAATGGTCCGATAAGTCGGACGAGTTTCATAGTCAGGTTTGGGGTCCTTATGCGTTAGCGCTGCTGACGCTTAAGCAGGAGTGTGAGGGTTCAAAACCAGTGGTAGATGTTTGTTTGAATATGTGGTCTCGGGGCCCGTTATGTTGATTAAGTTCCAAGTGTTGGGTTCTGGGGGAGTTACCCTGGATTGTTGATAGTAAGTTTTCGTACCATAGCGGGGTTATATAGGCCGTTGGTGGCGGGGCTCGACGTGGTGTCGAGCTGTGGCGGGGGATGTTTGCCTATTTTGTGGTGGTTTTGATCAGAGTGGATTGTTGGTACCTCCTGTTTGATTGGCAGGGGAGAATTTGATAAAATGGGGCGTGCCCTTCTTAGTGGTAGGATCGGCACGTGTGGTGGATGGGCAAGCCCCCCAGGGTTTTATGGATATGATTAATTGACTATTTGGGAATGTTATTGATATATTATTTATGGTGTTCAATAAAACAAGCTGCGGCCTTTATAACCCCACCTTATTGTGTCATGGATTTATTTAAGCGGAACGTAAGTGCCTAGTATGGGGTCAAGAAGAACCCGGAAGAAAAAATTGAGGAAGGGTTCTGTGACCCCCATGGAGGCCAAGTGGAGGAGTCGTACAGGGGCCAGTAGGCTGGGCCTCTTGAAAGTAGGTGGTGTGACGTAGAGGATGTGAGGCAGTTCAGGAGCATAACGCGCGAGGAGAAGCTGATGCTTTCCTGCGCGCAACGGAATGGCGGGACCCGGTGTACAGCAGGTGTTTTACCTGACTTATGGTGGCTACTATCCAGGAACGGTTTCAGGGACGGTCAGAGCGGCCAGGGCGGATGACCGGGAGCATCATATGAGGAACAGAACGGGTGAGGAGAAGCTCCCTCCCTCCCCTTTTTTCTATGTGTTTTAGCGGCATGTCGCAGCTTGGGGGTGGCTGGGGGTGTTTGCCTATTTTGTGGTGGTTTTGATCAGAGTGGATTGTTGGTACCTCCTGTTTGATTGGCAGGGGAGAATTTGATAAAATGGGGCGTGCCCTTCTTAGTGGTAGGATCGGCACGTGTGGTGGATGGTCAAGCCCCCCAGGGTTTTATGGATATGATTAATTGACTATTTGGGAATGTTATTGATATATTATTTATGGTGTTCAATAAAACAAGCTGCGGCCTTTATAACCCCACCTTATTGTGTCATGGATTTATTTAAGCGGAACATAAGTGCCTAGTATGGGGTCAAGACATACACACACACATATACATACAGCCATACATTCTACATACATATTCACCATCTGTATAGACATACACACACATATGCATACAGACATACATTCTACGTACATATTCACCATCTGTATAGACATACACACACATATGCATACAGACATACATTCTACATACATATTCACCATCTGTATAAACATACACACACACATATATATACAGACATACATTCTACGTACATATTCACCATCTGTATAGACATACACACACATATACATACAGACATACATTCTACATACATATTCTCTATCTGTATAGACATACACACACATATGCATACAGACATACATTCTACATACATATTCACCATCTGTATAAACATACACACACACATATATATACAGACATACATTCTACGTACATATTCACCATCTGTATAGACATACACACACACATATACATACAGCCATACATTCTACATACATATTCACCATCTGTATAGACATACACACACATATGCATACAGACATACATTTTACGTACATATTCACCATCTGTATAGACATACACACACATATGCATACAGACATACAT